>NW_026849458.1:0-171812 GCF_030869305.1 Colletotrichum tamarilloi
CGATCCCAATACGAAGTTCGCGAACATCAGGGATATCCATCGGGCTCAAATCGAAGCGGGTGAAAAGGAGGTTATCACGGCTGAATCCAGCGACTCTGAATGCCCTAGTGAGGCTGGCAGCTGTATTGTAGTGGGTGTGGTTGAGGATCAATAGTTAATAGTAATGAGGAGGTTGGGTTGTGATCCCATCGTTTTTGTGGTGCCAGAAACAGGGGGGTGCCAGGAAGTGGGTATGTTGACTTACAGGGAATTCCGGGAAATCGACCATCTGAAACTCCAGCACAAGCCCATGTTCCTTAATTGGTGGTTTGTACGTCATCCGTGCCCTGGAAGAATTTGAGATGGGATGGAAACATCGGGTATTAATAAATGTCACCTCCGTCCCGTTCAGCTGCCAAGTCTTAAGCGAACGTTCCCCTGAGTCGAATCCCGAGAGTGCACTTGTTCTCCTACATGGTGCTGGAGTTCTGTTCCCATAAGTCGGGTCTGATATCTAGTAGCTACCCGGGTTTCAACTAAATCACTCAGGGCAAAATCATCCTTCGCTACTCCGTAAAGAGTATCGATAGCTGAAGAGATGGTGGGCCCTGCCTGACAAGAACGCTTTTTCCAACGAATCCCATAGCGAATATTGCAGAGATGCGAGAGTGATAGCTCAAGCACCCATTCAACCTCAAAAACACACATGTTGAATTTGGTATATGACTCTTGACCAAGACCCCTATTTCGGATGTAAACCCATCAGATTATTACGGCAGTTCTAATGGAGTCTCTAAACCCCTTAAAAAACTTCATAGAAGGGTCGGAAGCTGTTCCATAAAAGTCGGTGAAACCTACGCGCTCGCAAAAATGAGCAGGTCCGCCAGGCATAGTGCGGAGTACCATCAAACAGTATGTTTCAGATCTCTTCTTACTGACAGACGGGCTCGGCAATGTGCAAACAATCCAACAAAAGTACTTGTCAGTGTCCCTCACTGTTTCCGTTGGTCGATCGAAGTAAAATGGAATTTCCTCTGAGCTTCTTACCATGACGCCTGCGGATTGATCTCGTGATGTCACTAGCACCGAAATGTCGAGAAAGACGCCGCTAACAGTTATACCTCCCCCAATCACCGCGCCCGTTTCATCTTCTGTTGCTGGGATGATGCCGACATTGCGGACAACGGTTTTACTGAGGAAGCGCGGAGTGACTGGCTCTTCCGAACCGCCATAAGGGATCCACATGGTGATAGGTCCGTTATGGGCAGCCCAAGACCACGACGGAGCAACGTAATCTTGTGAGTAGGTACGCTCGGTTTCCCTGTTCCTTACAGGCGCCCAACACAAGCTGCACAGAAAGTCGCGATCTAGCCAGTGACCGGCAGCGTACTTTGTTCGGAGACTTGACTGCACGACCCGGGCGACTCCAGATAGTGCAGTAAGCCTATCGGTGGCCACCGTCAGCTTCCGTCGGGTGTAGTGCTCCACGGTACTCTGCCACATCCAATTTGGAGTTTCCATATTGCCTAGCTCCAAGCGAGGCTCGTACAGCTCCTTGATCGTGACAAGGCCCAGGGGTGCGGCGGGGAATGCACATTCGCATCGGTATTCGTCTTCAAGACATTGGAAGTTCATCTCGCCTCCAAAAAAGGTGAGGAGTCGAGACGCAAGTACTTCCTCTTGGAAACACCAGCTGCGGCTCAGTGTTCCGCGGGATTTTGGTTCCGCCAATGTGGACCAACCAAGCCAACTGTGGTCCGGCATTGCTCTGGCAAACACGCTCCAGACAGTTCCTTCGCTCCCGTACTCCAGATTTTCAAACTCCGAAGACTGGAACTTTACGAGTTCTCGTGGGAGCTGTGGTGTAGAGAGGAAGCCTTCCTCAACACTATTGGATTCAGCAGCCGCAATCACCAGAATTGCGTTTCCGTAGATTTCCGCCATCTGTGAAGACTGCTCGGCCCAGTCTTTTGAGTCGGTATCGCCTTGAATGATACAAAGACCGTCAATCCACAAAAAAGGAATATCCAAGAATGCAGTAACCGTGACGGCGTCCTTGTATGTTTGGGGAAGACTGTCGAACGGGAGGTCGTCTAGGCGATCATGAAGATTCTGTGTCGTTGTCACAGCCGTATTTTGTCGACCCCATGTATAGCTCAGACAGGCATAAACACCACAATCCGCCATAGAATCCATGAGACGCAGCCGTTTCTCTGAACCAAACTGTCGAAGATCAAGGACTCTTCGAGGTAATTTTGAGATCTGGCGGTGAACCTCAAGAAATGGAGTTTTTTGAAGACTCGCGCCTGAGCTTTCACCTTTTTCTGAATGTTTCTCATTTTTGCCACCAACTACATCTTCATGGTCTTCTTGAAATGTCTTGGCTGCTAGTCCACCACTGCATTGATGGTTATTGAGGCAATGATGGATCCATGAATTTGCTTGTTGCAGCCTCCCCTGCCAGCTCTGTTCAGAACTTCGCCCTTGAGTCAGGAGAATAGTTTCTTCAACATTGAGTGGCCGCCCTAAGACATCTTTATTAGCGGCAACATTCCTTTCTCTGGGCATCCAGGGGCATTGCCTTTCTTTATGAACAGCTCAAGGTTCCTCTCAGGCCCAGCGGCTAGATCATCAAGTATGTGAAATGGATAGCACAGCTCTATCGTTTCCACCAATGGAAGCAGAGCAAACGCCGACTTGGCGCAGTCGCCTGTCCTACACAGTCTAAAGGCTTCTGGCCGACATTTCTCACACTTAGAGCGAGTCGTAAAGTTTCTCCATTCGGGAGAAAAGTGTGCCAATGCCTTTTCAATGATGGAGCATCCAACGCACCCATCACTGGAACGGCTATGCACTTGACGTAAGTCAACTATGACAAGATTCGACAGATTCGAGCCATGATCTCGACTAATTCTATTCAATCCAAGGCCCTGGCAAAAAGCGCATTCAATGAGGGTAGGGCTGTCCAGTAGAAGCTGAGGTGTTTGTGACATTGTGTGATATCGTCAGAAGCGGGGTAAAACAGGGGCATTGGTTTTCCCTCTGCTCCTGACTTGAAGTCGGAGATGGGATAATGCGATCAAAGTCTCGGAAGGAAATAGTGTGACTTCCTACAAGTTTGAAACAGTTCATCCAAAATTCCCGACCAATGTATCATAAGTGTAGAGGCATACCTCCAATTGTTGATCGGTGAGAGATTGCTACCGGAGTGATAGCAGCTACCGCTCCCATCACCTACCGTGTGATGACTAAGGCAAAGGATGCCGCCAGTACGACACCTGACTCCACTCCATTTGCTCAATTACAAATGCCACAACTTGAGCATTGAAGTTAACAAGAGATTTGTCGTTCTCCCTAGAGAAAAGGAGACATAAAATTGCACTAATATTTTGCCAGTCCCACATGGTTCATATACATGTAATGTCATAAGGTACTTGATTCAATTCAATCAGGTTCCAGACGACTGTGCGTCTGCTCTACCAAGCTTGTGTGCGAAGCCTCAGCCGCTCACCAAGCCATCCACTGAATCCTTCACACGCTAATGCTGACGACTAAATTTAGATCCTAATCCTTCTCCAACTTTGTATGTATGCTGTGCTCCGACTCGCACTTAGCCTTGCACTTTCCCTTAGCTTCATTTCCAACACGTGCATCACCGAGATCGGCCGAAGTTCATCGGATCCCGCTGTGGTTCATCCAGAGCTTCTGCGAGGCGAAGTTGGACACCATTGACAGAAGCCTATGTTTATGCTTATCCGGATGACATTTCATTCTTGTGTCCATTGCTGCGGACCACTTGGCGGACTTACTGAGGTCTGCATCGAGGCTTGTTCGAGCCCTGCCGCAAGCCGTAATACAGGCTAGGCCCGTCGTGACACTCTTCCAACGGAAGCCCACCTTAGCTCCAGCTCCAGCCTCACCGAGCATAGCAATCATGCGGCCATCGTGAGAGCGCTGGTCATCCTTTCAGTGATACATAAAGCCACGGCTCTTTTCCAGATTACCCACCACTACCACTACCTCAACAGTTCATTTCCAAACTAGCTTCTCTAATTCAGAGTTTCGTCGCATCACAACTTGCTCCAACCTGCCCAACACATACTTCGTACTATTATTCAGGCTTGGCTCCAACGCAATACAATGTCTTCCAAGCTCATCCTCACCCTGGGCAGCATCATTTCTCTCGCTGCGTCGCTACCCCACGCAGCTCGCGAGTGCACCCCAGCTTTAACACCGGGCATAATCGCTCATCCTCAACACTTCAACGTCTATCAGTCCGCCACGCAACCGAACCACCCCACAGACAACGTCCCGCATCTCGACCTCCACACCAATATCACCCGCCAGGTCGTCATTTTCACCGGCATTCCGTCTTCGGCTACGACTTGCTCACTCGGCTGGCGCCAGGGACCAATTGAAACCCGTGTATTCCGCGTCGACGGCAACGGCCTCGTCTCTTCACGCCAGCTCAAGTCCGAAGGCTTCCCAACATGGACCAAAGGAAGCAACGTTCTGATCAACCCCACGACCATCGCGCCGTTTCAAGAAGGCAGCGAATTCTCGGCAGGCATGGATTTCACATTCTGGGACCAGCCTGAATTCTCCGCCCCTGCGACACACGGCGGCCCGAGTGTGAAGTGTGAGGAGAGAATCGTTGTGGAGTTGGCAGTCAACCTTAACAATGGACAAGATGGTCGGGTGTTCATGCAAGATGATGCCGATAATGGCCTGTACATCTCATACTCTTGAAAGAGGTTGCACTAAGCAAGGTGTTTGATTTCGCATTATAATTAATGGGATGGAGTGTAGGCGTAATATCATCTCTCAGCATTGCATAGACATATCGAATTGATAAATAAAACTTACTCATATCCGATAAATTTCAATACTTCATTATGCATTTTACTTGCACTCTTATGACTTGGAATAGCTCTAAATCTTGGTGATATACGAGTTGAGGATCAGTACTTGGAAAACATAGGGCACCGCTGTCACATAGACGGTCAGTACTTCAGGACACTTTGATAAAGACATCTGTCACTTGTTTGCGATTGCCACCAAGCAGACTTGGGCAACTTTGTCACTGCTGGATCAATGGCATATTGCCTTGCTGTTCCAGAACTACATCTACCTGCGGCATTCGGGATTAGACTAATTAGGAGTTGGAAGGTTTCAATTCTCTTTCCAGCGAGCAAGCAAATGAGATCTTCCTCGAAAGATATTCCCGCATCTTTCTGTCATGATATCCTACACAACTAGTGTTTGAACTAGGCGAATATCATTCGGTGCATTTATCTCAATGTTCTCATTTACAAGTTTTGCCTACATCTCAAGCGAGCAATAGTGAACACAGCACCGAATTAGAGGTTACGCGTGTGAGTATCAACGATACTTGAACTCACATTGGTAATCGATACACCTAAACCATCTTTGAGGCGATAGCCGAACTAAAACTCTTCCTAAGCTAAGTTTCTCTTCCGTAACGCTTACCTCAATAAGTGATTTCAGAAACGCTCTGATGTCACAAGGATTCCAAGGTGTCTACAGTTGCTGAATCATCTGCGTCAGCAGGTTGCAGGACGAGAAGTTGGGGTAATAGTGATTAAACAGCGGTACGTACCGCGTCAGCAGGCTGCAGTAGTGTGCATGAATCAAGTGGACCTTCGCTTCGAGGCTGAGGTAGACCATCAACGTCAAAGAAGCATATTCCATTTCCCGACTAAACATACAGCCGTCAAATCACAGCATCATTCTTAAATCCGAGTCTGTTCAAACCTCTTTGCTGACGTCGCTTTTGGGTAGCTTATGACTCTTTACTTCGCTTTGTAGGGGCATATTGTCAAGGAAACTAATGTCCACTGCCAGAAATGGACTACCGTCCACCTCCTCACACCAAGGTGAAGCAATCTCCGTCTGCAGCTCGGAATCGGATCATGTCTTGCTGCCCAATCGACTTGCCATCTCCGTGCCCCAAACCCGCAATCATGTAGTCACAACATCAGCATGCTGCCACATTCCTCGCCCTTTTCAACCGATATCAGCGAGACGTCAGTTGTACGCTCCATGCGTTAGGACTTCTCCAACTTAATTCCGAACGCTGTTGATCGATGGTGTGCATCTAATTCTAGTCACTGCGCTGCCAAATGCCGATGTTGGAGCAGCACGCTAAATCTTGTTGTGGGAAACCTGCTCAGTGCCATGACAGGATAGTGTGCTCTGTCATGAAAGCGAATGTTATAAGTACTGCTGACAGCTCTTCTATAACATATGTGATACACTCTAAACCTCACATCATTCATTTGACCAGCCCCAACCGGTTGTTTTGGAAACAATCCCATCAAATATCTTACTTTTTGAACACACAAAACCATCCAATATGGCCCCTCAACTTCAACAACCCCTAGACACCTACCTGGCTCGGCATCGCCAGCTTTCCCCGACGGCGGCCGTTCGCGTGTCCCCCCTCGCTCTTGGCGCCATGAACTTTGGAGAGAAGCAGAAAGCCACAATGGGCGAGTGTACCAAGGAGACCGCGTTCGAAATCATGGATCACTATTACTCTCAGGGCGGTAACTTCATCGATACCGCAAACAATTACCAGGCCGGCCAGTCCGAGGAATGGGTCGGCGAATGGCTCGCATCGCGAGGCAATCGCGACGACATTGTGCTCGCCACCAAGTACAGCAGTGCCTACCAGCTCCATGACAAGTCAAAGCTTCAATCCAATTACGGCGGCAACAGCACAAAGTCGTTGAAGCACTCCGTCGCCCGGTCTTTGAAGGCCCTCCAAACGACCTACATAGACATTCTGTATCTTCACTGGTGGGACTATTCTGCCTCCATTCCTGAGGTCATGCACTCACTCAATGATTTGGTCTCTTCTGGCCAAGTCCACTACTTGGGCATTTCTGACACCCCAGCCTGGGTGGTAGCCAAAGCAAATCAGTACGCCCGTCTCTCAGGACTTCGCCAGTTCGTCGTCTACCAAGGCAACTGGAACGCGTCCCTGCGCGACTTTGAGCGGGATATTATCCCCATGTGCCTGGACGAAGGCATGGGTCTTTGCCCTTGGGGCGTCCTCAACGCCGGCCGCTTCCAGACAGAGGAGGGCTTCAAGGAGCGCGAGAGGCACAATCCGGGCAGACAGAACAAAGTTTCGGAGCACGATAAGAAGGTTTCCAAGGCTTTGGAAAAGGTCGCCAACGCCAAGGGCGCGTCGCTTCCCGACGTTGCAGTCGCCTACGTCATGCACAAGGCCCCATTTGTCTTCCCTATTGTGGGTGGACGGAAGCTAGGTCACATTGAAAGCAACATCAAGGGACTTGGTCTCGCTCTTACCGAGGATGATATTCGCGAGATTGAGGGTTCTCACGAGTTCGATCCTGGATTCCCTCATACTTTCCTGAGCGGCACCTCCCTTTTTGGAGGCGCCCCCAAAGGAGCTTACCACCCCGGGGATGTGTGGCTGACGAATCTGATGGGCAAGTTTGACTGGGTTGAAGCCCCCAAGGCAATTTCATCGGAATGAGGTGGACTTTCCTTAATCACTGAAGTTGTGGCTCTTGACACCGAGATATCGCTTATATAGATAAGTAGAAGCCTCTCGCCAAGATTAGAAGATTTTACACGATGAATTTGCAGACTCATCCCCGATCATTTGCAAGACCCAGCGGTGTGACTTTGCTCGAGAATAAGTGGCACCAATCAATTCAGTCCTGAGCACCCTTTTGTTTTTCGCGCATTCCAGCAAGATCAACTCCATTCCTCAAATGCCTCTCCTTCCACTTCTATTCATCGTGTCGTATACTTTCCCGTATATGAGGAGTATTTTGTAGGTGTGCAGTTTACCTTAGGTATAAAAGAGCATAAGTTTGTTTGTCTAATGGATAGGAAGAATTTCTGGGTCGAATCGTTCTGCTCTGATTGTGTATCTATCGACTTCCACGTCGGAGAAAGCGTGAGCACTTTGAAAGATGGCGGATGAGACTAGAGCTAATGCCACTCCCCAAAAAAATAATCATCAGGCTTCTTCAAGTCAAACACATTTTCTACGTGATGCAAACAGTATCCTTGCCCCAGTAAGAGGCTATTTGACATGACTGACTGTGGATTGGGCATGCTCATTCGCTTCGCGGCCGGATTTTTCCAACCAAGGTAGATAGGACGGATTTGAAAAGATGACAACTTGGGAATGTAACTCAACTGGTTCAGGAACTTCCTCAAAGGGATATTGACCACATAAAAAAAAGGCTGTAATCCTAGTCTGCATGCGGTCACAGTACTCCAGTAGCAAGGTACTCGGAAAATATCAAGTAATTGGCCGGACTTAAGATAACTAAAAGGCTGACGCTGGCTTGGTCCCAGGGCCCAGGCCAAGCCCGGGTTGTGGCAGGAAGCGGATTCTCCAATGCCACTA
The DNA here is from genome assembly GCF_030869305.1 of Colletotrichum tamarilloi. Taxonomy (NCBI): domain Eukaryota; kingdom Fungi; phylum Ascomycota; class Sordariomycetes; order Glomerellales; family Glomerellaceae; genus Colletotrichum; species Colletotrichum tamarilloi. The sequence goes on from NW_026849458.1 coordinate 8,396, forward strand.
GGCTATCTATGTGCACTAGGGAAGGTAAAGCACCTGAGTCGGCCCGTGAGTTTGTGGTTATCTTCATGCAAAATCTGACGTATGCCGGAGCAGTGGCCGAGACCGCGGACAAAAACACCGCCTCGATTGCCAAGACGCTGCGGAATACCTTCCATATTGGCCAGAAGAGCCTTGTATCGAGGAAATGGAGCAACGAAGAGATTTAAGAGCCAAGCCTCTCAACATATAAAGATGGCATCCCTATATGGGACAAAGGAGAGCTTACTTCCTCATTCACCTCAAGCAGTCACATTTCATATTCCTCGCTATGGCTCTGAACAACACCTTGGGCGCTTTCATGCGCGGCGTCATGTACCGCGGTGTCCCCGGTGAGATGACTGTGGAAAATATTCCCATGCCCACGATTCTCAACCAGACCGACGCCGTAGTCCGTATCACAACTTCTGCTCTATGTGGTTCTGACCTACACGTCTATCGCGGCTACCAGGGAGGCGCTCCCCCGTGGAACATGGGACATGAGGCCATTGGCTACATCTCCGAGCTTGGAAGTGCAGTCTCTGGGCTCGAAGTTGGTGACTACGTCATCATCCCTGACACAGTGAACCACGGTCGGCTTGAGATGGAGCCCACTGGTTTGGATTTCTACGGTAATGGAGCTGTTGTCACGGATGGTCTCCAGTGTAAGTCATCATCCCTCCTCAAGACGAATCTCCATGGCTTTCATCAAAGAAAGCTTTTGATTCATTGCCACAGCACTTTTCGAGACTGACATGCAGTATGGTTTAGCTGAGTACGCCAGAGTCCGATTCGCCGACTCTAATTTAATCCCTATCCCGCTCACACGGGAGACAACGAACACCACCATCGAGCAAGACTACCTAACCATCTCCGACATCTTCGCCACAGGTTGGGCAAGTCTTGACTTTTCAGGCTTTGAAACAGGCGATACCGTGGCAGTCTTCGGCGCCGGCCCAGTCGGACTCATGGCTGCCTACTCGGCCACTCTTCGCGGCGCCTCGAAGGTCTATGTGATCGACCACGTCCAAGCCAGGCTCGACCGCGCTGCTTCAATTGGCGCAATTCCCATCAACTTCGCAGCCAGCGACCCCGTCGCCCAGATCATGGCTTCCGAACCGAACGGGGTCATGCGCTCCGTCGACTGCGTTGGCATCGAGGCTCTCAACTCGACTCTAGAGCATCAACCCAACATTATCCTGAATCAGATGGTCAACCTCACCCATGTCGGCGGAGGCATTGGTCAAGTTGGAGTATACATGGCACAACCAGACTCGCCCGGCTCTCCTCTAGGGTCCACATTTTCTCCCATCGCCGAGTTCCCTCTGTCCGACTTCTTTGGTAAACGCTTGAAGTTCCAAGCTGGCCCCGTCGATCCCAAGGTGTACGCGCCGATGCTTGTGGAGCTTATCAGCAGCGGCAAGGCCAGCCCTCATTTCATCGCTTCGGCGAGTATCTCGATTGAGGATGTGCCGGCCTACTACGCTCGTTTCAATGCTCATGACGAGATTAAGGTTTTCATCAGCTTTCCTTAACCGCTCATGTCTGTGAGTTGATCCAACCTTCAGTCAAAAGAAATCGACGCAATTGGCAGTTGGCAATCAAGGACGGGAGTGTTGGAGACAAGAGTGTAGTTGAGGATTGCACTCTCATTGGTTCACGGTCAGAGCAGATGCCTCTCCAAGGCAACCTCATGAGTTTTAATCAACAACAACCTTCCGCAGGGAGCGTACATAATCAAACTTCTTCCAACTCTACTTTAAAAAGCACTGCGCTTTTATTAAGTGTCTTCTCTACTCGCGGTTGAGAACTTTCTCCGATGCCAACGGTTGTCAAATCGCTACCACCCACACCTTGACTGAAGACAGTGACCCCATCTATCGAGTTTTTCCAGTTGGTTTTTTATAATCGCATAGTGCAGTCATACTGATCATGATATTCTACTCATTTGGTTGAGGTTGGGTGATAATACATGTAACTCCGAGACCATGGTCAAGTTAGCCGGCTGGCTCACTACTTTCTCGTGGTGGAGCACCTCCGGCGACCTCCGGAAGACTTTTAGCAGGCATCACGCACGGAAGCGCGAGTAAGCGTTGGGTGGGGTCAAGTTTCCTGTCATCAGTGCCAGATATCCTCCGCTATTCGCCACAAAATGTTCGGTGGTGGTGTTTGCCACGAGGTGGTCGGGGCAAGGAGCTGGGAAGATGAACACCGAGTTCGTGGCTAGCATCTCCGGCTTTCAAGTCCAAGATGACTTAGGTAGACATTATGACCTGTTCGGAGTTGGTGTTTATTGAGACGCCATGGCGTTCAGCCGTACTTCACTATCTCAGTCAGAAATAGCGATAGTAGATATAATGTGTAGTATGTCCAAAGAGCTGTATTCCCCTCAAGTCTTAACCACCGTTTTGAAGTCTTTTTGATTGCATAAATTGAGATGTACAGCTCTGCCTGCTGGCCTTGCTTGCATCATAAACTCGCAGGTCTCGAAACACCTTCACATACGACCATACCCATTGGAAAACTCGGGATCCCGTCCGCTCTCCCTTAGATAAGCTAATGAGGGCCGGATTAGTAGTTGAGTCGGTGACGATCAGCGAATACCCGGTGTTGTATGTTTTTTTCTTAACGTTTGTGATGCTACACTTGTGGTGGGAGACGGTGGGTGACGAGAGCGGCGTTTTTGCGATCTATAGCGGCTTTGGTCGCCTTTCAACAGTTTATCGTATTATCATGTTTATTTTCTTAAAAATGTGCTGTAGTAATGATTAACCAAAACTATTCGTCAAAATGAACTAAATTATTGAGTAGTGGTTTATCCGAACAAATACGCTAACTGGCTTTTAGAAGGGCTGCCGTTATCATGACATCCCCATAGGTTGACCAAATGCTCAGCGATATTAGCATACGTCTTTATCTTGCACTGCCGCTCCAACATCTGCAGACGACTAAATACGTATTCTCGGTGTTCCAAATCGGTTAATGCCGGGCCAACAAGGGCGATTGGCCAGAGAAGAGCTGTCCCATACGGTGAGCTCGGCGGGATGAGACGTAAAATTTCCATGGCCCATCCTGGGAGGCTGCCCATGGCAGAAGAGGACTTGTCTGGCTGCTGCTGTCTTCTGTAGACCAGAGCTGCCACTCTGTAGAGCTCAGAAATCAGCTTCTCTTCGCTCCATGTGTGAATACACACGAAGGACTCGAGCTTTTGAAAGGTGGGGCCATATATCAAACTTGAGTCTAAGAGTAGTCGCAAGTCGGTTTGTTCGCTCTGACCTGAGAATTGAAGTGCCAGACTTGGTAGCCAACTGAGCGTTCCGTCCCAGGCAATAATATCGGCATCTGATACTAACATATCATTGGCGCCTATGCGAGCTATGATAGTGGGGAAATAAAAGCGACGCGATATTGAGGGTGATGATGGTCTCTCATGGTAGAATGTTGATAACGTCGTGGTTCGCAGTGACGTAGACCGTACAAGATCATTATATAGGAATGAATTGGAAAGAAAAAGCATCGCGTCGGTCTGATAGCCCGTCTTATAAGTTTGCGTAAGTCTGTCCAAAATGTTGCTGAAGAGCTGGGACGGGAAGAGCTGAGCGAATAGCTGCAAGTGGCTTGTTCCGTTTTCTTTACTCTCTCCGTGGAGTTTCTCATAGAGCATAAGTAGAACGGATGTTGCCAGTAGCGGGATGATACCATCGTTTTCAACGATCTCCATGGTTCGTGTGGTGATGACTGGAATCAAGGTATTCTGGCCTTGGCTGAATGCGTCTTCACGGGCCTCTGGGTTTGACATGACTTTCTTGACGAGGTCGCTGCATCCTCTAATTGCCTTGGCTCTATACCGTAGCATGGGGGCACGCATTGTGAATTGTCCGTTCTCCCAGCTCTGAACACAACTGAGGGCAAGCATGGCATCGAGAACAGTTCGATGTCTCATCGCCAGTGGTATCAGGACTTTGAGAAAAGGGTTAGAGGCATCTTTGCAGGTTGGGTAAGTTGTCGAGAAGAACTTCGTATAGCGGTCCAGGATCTGCTTGTCCAGTGGGTCAAGATAGGACGACCAATCAGACAAACTGGGAAACAGTCGGAAGTCTTCAGCCGATACCGTATTGAGTGAACCAAGCGAAGGCGACGGCGTTGGCAAGAGCATGAGACCATTGGACGGTGAGCTACCGGGAGTGGACACTGGTATCCCTCTGGCTTTCTCATATGTCGACTTCCTAGGTAAGGGACCTCTTCTTCTCATACCGTCTCTCCGCGCATCATCTTCCCATACAAGCTGAGTGCCCCTGTCACAGTCAAGACCCAGTCTTTGGCAATTGTCGCATACGGGGACTGCGCTATCGCACTTCTTTCGTCTAGGGTGTGTAAGTAAGCAAGCGAATCTGACGGGCTCAGACTGTACCTTCTTCTGCATGTCCAACAGCCATCTCTTGATCTTTTATTCGAAGACTTGAAGCTCATCTCTCTATAGAGGAGCAGCTCTTGGTGTGACCGTGGCACGACCTCGACTTTGACATCGGCAGGGCGGGCGGGGAAAAGCAAGTTATCTTTGGGCCCAGTGATTTGGTGTGGAGACATAAATATGGAGCTAATGCCCCAAGTGGAATAGCACAAAATGCCTCAGCTGAAGAAGGGTCCTTTTATTTGCAAAGGCTTAAAAGCTCGAAGGTATTGCCTGCTTAAAACAATCAAAACAAATCATATCATCAGATTTCGCGTTATCACCGAACAATACAAACGTAACTACTACAGTGAAGACTCGACATTCTACAAGATCATTACTACATCGCTTATATCTTCTAAAGATTGCATTGCAGATCAAGGATAGGCTGCTAGCAGCAATACTAACTAAACTCAATAATCCATCAATCTTCTAGGCCTTGTTTCCAGGCAGTCCCATCTCGCTAGTGGTATCCTGAAGATACTTGATCATCTCCACACACCACTTGTTAATCTCCTCCGAACTCACCGTCTCAACTCTGCAGAGACCAGGCTTTCCCTCTGGATCCGACTCGGCAACGTTCTTCGCATACCTCTCCTGCAACTCGGTCAAAGCACTACGAGCACGATGAGCCATGACCCCCAATCGGTAGGTGGTCCACTGGTAGTATAGCTCGGTCAGATGAGACTTGTTTCTAACGTTGGCGTTGGTCGTATCGTCGACAAGGAGCGGGTTCTTGGGGCGAAATGAGGTGACGACCGTGACGCGCTCGGGCATGTTTTCGACGGGAGCGGCGGTATGGGAGATGTAACGGCCCTGGAGAAGGACGGCGCAGCCCTGCAATTTGTAAACGTCAGGCTTGAAAGACATATTTCATCTTTCGTTAATGCTTACCATTTGCGGCGCCTTCACCTTTACGGTGGTACCATCTCCCTTCATCAACTCAGTCTCGCCACCAGTCATATGACGAGCATCCGAGAGCATAACAACGCAGACCCAAGGATGCGAGTCCTTGTGCCACTCAATAATGGGCTTTGATTGATCAGTGACAGCTCTGACCTGGCCCTTTTCGGCCTCAAAGTTCTTGATAGCCTCTTCAGTAGCTTCAGGAGGTACAACGGGTGTCTTCCGAACCGCATCGAGACCACCTGGTCCAAGCTGGACATTGGTGTGGCTGATCTCATAGTCCATGGCAGGAACGAGTTGGACACCAGCAACGTCGCTCACAATCCTGAGAACTTCGGGGGAGTGCCACAGATCGTGGATGAAAGTGGAGTAACGCGGTGCCATGCCTCGAAGCTGGACAGATCCAGGGCGAGTGTGATGGAGGCAATTGTCCAGGACATTTTTGCTGAATAAGTCTTGGCGATAACGAAGAATGGCCTCCTGAGAGAGAAGCGGGAATGGCTCGGTTGTTGCGATGGGGGACAGGACAGTCGGTTCTAGAGCAAGGTCCTTCATGGTCAGGACCTTGGAGGGAGGGGAATACGCTAAATGCTTAGCGGGGTTGAAGGGAGTAAAATTCGGTGTGTAAGTGTCATCCTTGACAGGTTTGAAGGCGTCCAGGCTGGGGACGCTTTCGACAGAGATGGGAGGAGCCATGGCGACCGTTTGGGGTCTCTCGACAAAAGGTGAGAGAACAAAATTTAATCAAGATGCGACTGGGAAAGTTGTAGCTTGATAATGTTATCTTATCCGATGTTTGGTGGTTCCAGTAGATAAGTATATATAAGGTAGATATATATATACATCCGTGCGACTGAACGTAGACAGGAATTGGCAATTTCCATGTCCAGTAATAATATACAGGGCCATTCCAATGTCCACTCTGACTCCTCTATTCCCTCAGAACATAGAGAAAGTGCGGGGAAAGCAAGCAAGCGCTATACCATAGCTGGGGTATTCAAAGCGCAATGAAACAACAAGTCGGCAGTCAAACCAGTCACGAATAGTACAATTCCACACTAGACCATGGAAAGAGTAATTCAGCCGCCCAAAGAGGGGAATAGATTCTCTCCGATCGGAGTGTGAAATACGAAGGTTGCAGGTGACATATCCGCGTTATACCAAGTTTGGAGTATTTGAAGCGGAACAATCCGAATACCGAGTTGTTTACGCAATACTTCGGTCGCCGTTGCAGATAGCGCTACACCGGAAATGGAGTATTCGAGGCGCCGACCCAACAGTCAGCCAGTTCCAAGAGATTAGACTATAGCACCGCGGCTGTCCGGGGCGACAAAGTCATTAACTCTCCCCTAACCGTGTTCCCTTTCCTGTTCGGGAAAAACATAGCGAAATTGGATTGATAGCCATCAGAATCTAGAGCCTCGCCTTTATCGCCTTTACCCAGAATCTACCACGCGCACAGTCCCGATCTCCAACTCGACTTTGACCTATCAAATGAACCTGTTGCTAAAACCTTGGACGGGCAAGATATATAGGCATGTCAAGTCTAGGATCCCTAGAACAGAGATCAGCCATATCATTATTCTCAATCTTCTCGATCATCTTTACCTCAGGCTATCTTGTTATTGTCTATCTCTCTTTCCGCTCACAGATTCACATCATTGCGATGGCGCCTGACAATAAAGATGTTGAAGACACACCGCCCGTCGAGAAAACTGCCACCGGCATCTCCCACTCCAAGGGAGAAGTCGAGATGATTAGCGAAAACGGAATTGATATGCGAGGTATTGATTCCGGCGTCAGCGAAGTCTATCAACGAAAGGTCGCTGTTATGAACCAAGCTTTGGTAGACATCAGCATGGGCAGCTTCCAATGGAAGGTATTTGCCATGACTGGATTCGGATGGTTTGTGGATAATGTGAGTGTCAGATCCCACATGAGCTACGACAAGACAGCTAACAGGTATTTAGTTCTGGATGCAGGCGATCACCATCATCAGTCCCCCTGTTCGAAACGAATTCCAAGTAAAGCGCATTGCTTTTCTGACCCTCGCCAAATATGCTGGTCTCGTCGTTGGTTCCTCCGTCTGGCCCATGACAGCCGACATCATCGGCCGCCGCTTGGCTTTCAACATCACCCTGCTTATTTCCTCAGTCAGCGGCTTGATCGGAGCTGGAAGTCCCAACTTCGTAGCCCTTGCTATCTTCACTGCCTTCATTGGCATAGGTACCGGCGGCAACCAACCCGTCGATAGCGCTATCTTTCTGGAGTACATCCCTGCTACTCACCAGTACCTCCTTACGATGCAATCTGCTTTCTGGTCAGTTGGACAGGCAGTAGCAGCTTTGGTTGCCTGGCCGCTCATCGCCAATTACTCATGCGATCCAAAGTCTGAGGCTGGCTGCACATACAGCAACAACTTGGGCTGGCGTTACACCTACTGGACTTTCGGTGGTATTACTCTCACCATGTTCCTTCTTCGACTCTTCTTTCGAGTATACGAGACTCCCAAGTTCCTTCTCAGCAGGGGTCTAGATCAGCAGGCTGTTGATACTATTCAGAAGATCGCCGCCAGAGATGGGAAGACCTCGTGGCTCACTGTGTCCCGCTTCGAGTCAATTGACGCTGAACTGAATGCTACCCGCACGGAGACTACTGCGCCGGACAATACCAACAAGGACATCATCAAGAGAAGTTTGCACAAGCTTTCACTTAGCAAAATTCGTGTGCTCTTCTCCAGCCCTCGTATGGCCCTTTCTACAAGTTTGATGATCTTCCTCTGGTGTTCTATTGGGATGGCCTATCCGCTCTACAATTCGTTTATCCCTATCTATCTTGAGAACAAGGGCGTTACTTCAGGTGCCAAATCCACTAACGATGTGTACCGGACTTATGCCATCCAGGCTGTCTGCGGTATCCCAGCTTCGCTCCTTGGCAGTTTCACTGTCGACCTGAAGGGTATCGGCCGAAAGGGTACTGGAACGATCGCTTGCTTGTCAACTGGTGTCTTCCTGTTCTTGTTTACCCGCGCCACTACCCAGGCTGGTGTTCTAGGCTTTTCATGCGCTATTGCCTTCTTTCAGAATCTGGTATACGGACTCCTGTACTCTTACACTCCGGAACTCTTTCCTGCTCCAGTTCGTGGTACTGCCAATGGCTTAGTAGCCCTGTTCAACCGCCTGAGTGGTCTTATTGCTCCTATCATTGCGGCGTATGTTGGCATTGACAATGACTACCCCGTCTGGGTTTCGGCAGCCTTGTTTATTTTGGCTGGTCTAATCTTTTTAGTCCTGCCCTATGAGACCCGAGGTCGCGCTGCGGCTTAAAGTTTGAGATTTTTCTGTTTCTCATAGACACTTGAACAAACTAGGGTATATATCACGGCTAACTAGTTATAGTAAATATAATACTAAAAGTTAGAGCTCTAATATTAAATAAATAATATTAATAATTATAAATACATTATAAAGTGTCGTGATCTAGTATGCATAACTAGAACTAATACGCGCCCTATAGGCCCCCGCGGTTATAATATATTATAACGACTCATATTGTTTAATCTTTATTAATATTATTAATATAAATCTTTTACTTAAAATTAGTTAGTGAATTTCAATTTACTTAAAGCTATCTAGTAATAAAAAGTTGAATAATAATGGTATTTCGAAAAGTATAGTTGAAGATATTATTTTAGTTTTTCGAACGACGTACGAATTTATATTATTAGTATACTTAAGTAAGATCTAGCGGCCATTAGAAGAAGCGTAAGTATTTAGAAAATAATAGGACTGTAGTGGTGCATGAGATCGCCGTATAAAGCAATAGACTCCAACAAAATAATAAATTATGAGCTCCCTTAGCTCACACCCCCAAAACGTTCAGGAACGAGTCGGGGATTAATAATAAGTTTTGCTATTAGGGCAGTACCATTTGGCTATTAGGGCAGTAACCCACTTTTCGGACCAATAAGGGCTTATAAATACAGAGCTCGGACTACTACCCCACACCCGTACCCGCTATATTTACCCACGGGCTACTTAGCGTAATTACTTGCGGTTATAATTACTTATAGTCGTAATTACGTATCGTAATTATATAAAGTAGCTACGGGTACGTATAGTCGCATTTACTTACGGTTATAATTACTTATTAAAAAAAATAGTTAAATAAGTAATTAAGTAAGTAATTATAACCGTAAGTAATTACGACTATAAGTAATTATAACCGTACGTACCCGTAACTATTTTATATAATTACGACGTATTTTTACTAAGTAGCCCGTAAGTAAGTATAGCGGGGCTAAAAAAGTTTAGAGTTCAGACGGTAGGCTCTAATTAGTTTAAAAAGTAGGTTACTGCCCCAATAGCCAAATGGTACTGCCCCAATAGCAAAACTCTTAATAATATAACCTGTCAATCCGATGTCATGGGTCTGAACTTGTGATAAGTCTTCAGCTTACCTCTATAAGGCCGGAGTTCTGCTACTTTTATATCCTCACCTACGGCGTTTCTTTTATTACGAATTGAGTTCTTAAAGAGTAATTTTATCACATCACATCACTTCAATCTGTAAACCAAACCATTTCTCGCTAGCATGCTTGCTTATTCCAGAACAATTTCTATCTTCTCCAGCCCTTTGAAGAAATCTCGTCGATACCCAAAGCCAATGCCTATTCTTTCGAAAGAACCTGTGTCATTCTGATGGCGCAGCAGAAGCATTCCATGTTCAGAGATGGCGAGACAGTGAACCTCCAATAACAGTCTCTCATTGACGTCCTTCGCGAGCCTGCAGTAGTCCAGTTCGGCGACAATCTCCTGCTTTCGCGCCTCATACACAACCAATTTGCCTGTGAGGCAATCGACAGCATGGACATCCTGGCCCGGGTTAGAACCAAAGCTGAACTTATTGACACCGTCCACGCAGACACAAATATCGCCCCACTCTCGAAGCTGTGATCCGGGGCTCCAAAGATTTCTTAGGAGCCCTCGAGCACGGACACGAACCAATTGCGCACCTTGAGCAACCGCTTCTGATGGCTCCACATGCAAACTTGAACCGTCGCCGAGTAACTCCACCTCAGTCGACATCTCAAATTTGTGCCACATACAAGCCCCCAGGCCAATAGGAAGACTCGCCCAAGACCAGCTTGGGATTCCTGCCGTGCCTGGCCATCCTATGTTGAGCCCCGGTGGTCTTGAAACACGCCACAGGAGGTCCTGCGCAAATGTTGCCCGCCATAAACCTGCCACATACTCGTTGTCTCCGGAAACAGCAGTCAAATATCGCGTCGCTAGTCCCGCCAACGCATCGAATCTATCTGCCGGGTTACTCAGGCTCCGCGCCGTATATGACTCTACGACTGAGTTCCATGCAAGCCAGAGCTCCTCTGGTTCCGATATACGGCACTCGGCAAGAAATTTGCGTACATGAATGGTAGAAGTATCTAGAGAGACAGAAGAAGATGTCTGCTCGGCATACTCGCCACGCCCACAAGCCCAGCTGAATCGCTGACCACCCCAGAAAAGCAGTCGCGGCGACAAATGCTCCTCCTGAAGCGTCCATGCCCGAAGGAATAACGGAGCTCTTGATCGGAGACCAGCAGGCGCCGTAGGTTTCACGGTAAGCCAGGAGGTGCCGACGCGGCATGGCTTGATTTGCTTTGACCACGCGAGACGCGGCGTTAGCAACGGCTGCGTGGCCTTAGCCGACATTGTCGCGCAAATTGTGACAGCGGCGTTACCATAGACTTCCTGCATACGGTGTATTTCCACCTTTTTATCTTGGACGTCATCCTGGATTATGCACAGCGAGTCAACCCAGAGGAAGCAAAGCTCAAGCTCGTTATCTGGGTCGCTCAATCGCCGGGTGATTTTGATAGCATCGCGTACTGTGCCTGGAAGATTTGCAGTGTCAAACGGTCGATATCGACTCTCCAAGTTGGCCCTCAGCGTTTTTCCCTGTTCGATTAGCTCGTTCTCATCACCACTGAACGTGCCAGTGCCCCAGCAGTAGCTCAGTGCCGTATAACGAAGGGCCTTGCCGTTCATCAAATTCTCGCTATCGACCAATTGCGCTCGTGAGTCAGAGAGGAGGTGAAGAAGCCGAGTGGGCATACGGTCCGAATATGCGAGGTTGCCACAGTCAATGTGACACTTTTCACACACGCGAAGCCAATCTTTAATCTGCTGAAAGATTTTATCGTCCTCTGAATTCACCGAAAGCTTCATAGGAGGCTTCGGGTCCATCAGCGGTGCACAGCTGACCGTCGCCACCGGCATCTTGCTTTCTCCATCTTCGTTGACGTGTATCTTTATCGCAAAGCCACCATCCTCATTAACCAACTTCGCGCAAACCGACCCTGACGAACGCCCCAACACAGCAGCATGGTCGGCAGTGACGCCTTCGAGAAGCAGCGCCTGACGAAAGATACGGCAAGTGACGCAGAGCTGAGCACATCTGTCGAGAGAGGCATAGTTTTCGTGAAAAACAACAGCTTTGGGTGGAAGAATGTTATGGCGCCTGTGGAAATCGAAAAGAGCCCGAATTTGTTTGCAGCCACGGCACTTTTGCTGTATGTCCAGATCGCCGAAGTCCTCAATAGTTGAAAAGACGTCGTCTTTCTTCCGTGCTCGGAACAACCACGACATCATCCTTTGCGAGGTAAAAGTAACTTGGAAAGGTCGGTTCCGATTATCAAATCATTTTCCCTTGGATATTTGGTAGATCACGCGTAGTGCCTGTAGCAGACGCGTGGCTTTATTGGTCCGCGGCAGTGTCAGGCCGACTTTCTTGGCTCGACGAATCGCATATTGAGACCTGATTCAGCTGTAAGACATTCGAGGTCAGCCATTCCTTCGCTTATGTACGTCCGCGCGTTCTTTATTCACAATCAGGCTGTTGGTTTTCGGGGCATTCACTGCATCCATACTCCAAAGACGGCGATCTAGCCCCAAATGTCCCAATATTGTGGCGCGAGGGAACCCTCATTTTTTGACTCATCACCTTTGCATCCCAGACGTGAGGAAGTGTTTAAAAAGACCTACATGTTTGAGCAGATGCTTTTAACGTGCGTTGCACCATGATGAGATAAGGATCCGACAGCGTCTCTCTTCAATTCAATTCTTAAACAAGCGAAGATGAAGATGAAGAAGCTTACTTTGTGTGGTAGGTACGTATCGATGATGTCGCGGAGCTAGATTATGATGCAACATTATACAATTCCCTTAACTATCGAGGCCTTTCAACACCCTTCTGGCTCTTCAACTATCAGTAAACGGTTCTACATCAGCAAGCTGCTCTCGGTCAAACAACTCGGCAGCCCGAGCCTCTGAGGCATCTGCACAGATTTTCCAGATATCTACTACCGCGGCAGAGACCGCGACAAATCTACGTAAGTTGGTCAGCCTGTATCCAGATTATTGAGTGGGAGTCAGGTAGTTCTCCACGTACGAAGCCACCCCAGCTACAACGCCGGCCGCCTTTTCGGGGCCAGTCGATCCATACTTGTGAAATGATAGGGCAAAAGCCCAGTCTGCGGCGGCGAATCCCGCAGCAAATAAAGCGCTGATGAGGAGTGTGATGCGGCGGCTATTCAGACGACTCTCCTCGGTCATCAAGGTGTTCGGCCGTTGTGATGAAAAGATTGCGGACAAAATGAGCGTGTTCACGAAGAGTGAAAAACAGCTCTGAAAGTGCTCCAATGATTAGCATACGGTCCGAAAAGATTCTGAATGGTGAGCTTTGCGAGGGGAGGGACCGAGAAACTCAACGCACTAGAGCAGAGGATCCCCATGGAATTGCGGGCGAAATCGGGTGATGGAACTCCAATGGCATTGATACAAAGGCCACGATGCCAGCCATCGTAAAAGCAAATTGGGTGAGGAGGTAGACTCTGTGAACGGTGAACCAGTGAAGTCTGATCATTACGAAGGCTTCAGATAATGAATTAAGGCAGTGTCGTTAAAGGCCAACTTTTTCGTATCAGACGTGGAAGAAGCTGAACTTCCCAAGCTCGTCTTCTCCAATAGTTTGATCTTATGTATCTGACAGGAGGCCTTTATCGAAAGAGACATTTCTGAGCGTCTGCCTAACGCCACACGACTAAAATAGGACCCCATACGCTTTCGTCTTCTCCTGAGACATTTTGTCGCCTTGCCGGCAGGTAGCATACTTTGTCTGTTACACCAACATTGTTCTTGAAAAAAACTGAGAAAGCCACCAAAAATGAGGTGGGCGAAGCTGCTAAGCCACTGAACGAGGCAGCATTTTTTCGACGCCTGCGCCACAAGCTGTGCCCGACATAAGCACGCAAGGCGGGATGGCAGGCGGGGCTTAGTGATGGCAGAAAATGAGAGCTCACGCAGAGGTAGACAGACCTGAATGACGCTTGGTTATGTATCTGAGCCAGGAGAGGCCTGTACTGATATAGATGTTTAATTTCCTTACCTTACTCGATTTACGGAACGGCAACGCACGCCTGATACCATAATGCCAAGAAGAACTCTGAGTATCTTCTCTGTTTTGCTCAATGCGTTTTGAGATTTGCTGTCTTCATGGGCTACGTGGGTACCTTTCATTGGTTCGCCCAGAAGACACTGCTGCCTGAGTCATTATTGCATTTCCAGTGATGAGGAGACAGAAGAAAAATAGGAGGAGAAGATGGAAGACGCGTTCATCTATTAGTACTTCATCAGCAACTCCGCGTTGTCATGGTGAAGATCTGAACGCTGATAGATTGATGCACTTTGTAATTGCTTGTAGAGTCTAATGAGCTTAGAGCCTCTCAAAACAGCATTCCAGTGCTAGTCCGAGACCAGTGCGTATCGGTCTTACCCATCCGAATCTCCAGTACCGCGATTTCACATGGCTTGTCAATTCTGCGATGAAGAGAAGCGGGAGCGGCTAAGTACTGTGAAGTGGGGGAACCTCCGGCGGGGTATACGAAACGGCTGCTCTCGGTGCGTCTTCCTCGATCAATGTATCAGATTGGCTCCGATTGATGCGCAGCAAGTCTATAAAATCAGCATTCACCAAGACCATGCCTTCCGAGTCTATTGTATGGAGTCGTACGAAGATACAAGGGTCGATATATTCACTACAGATGGTAAATCGCTCCACACTAAGCACTACGACCAGTGATTGTTAGCAGATGTCGGATATCGGGGAGATGGTCTACCATGCCATGATTTTCGTCTATGTTCACACGGCTGATCAATGATTTCATAGGCCAGGAAAAAAACCCGTTACACTCAAAAAGGATTGATGCTCACCTTCCAGGAAACACAAGCTCCGAGGCAACCTTTCGAACAATCAAAGGTTGGCTTCATGAGTGTATTTCAAGTCACAAGTGTTGTTATGAAAGTGGCAAGCACGGGCATGATCAACGAGCTTCACCGAAGAGACTTCTCTAGATTAGCGAGAATCAAGGTATTCTGCGGGAGAACGTTGGGCAGCAGCGTTATGTATGCCTGAGCTACTGTTGGGGTGAAAGCGCCCAAATCGCCAAAACGACCAAAGAGACAATCAAAGATCACCAGAGAAACATGCCTTGGCATCAACTTAATGCAGCATTTCAGGATGCAATCACAGTCTGTCGTCGTCTAGATGTCTCGTATCTGTGGATCAATTCATTGTGCATTCTACAAGATTCCGTAGCAGATTGGACTGAATAGGCTGCGCAAATGGCCAATATTTATGCAAACGCATATCTCACAATCGCAGCAACAAATTCTAGCGACGCGTCTGGTGGTTGTTTCAGACAAACAAATGACAAGTACATGTCCGAACTCTCTCCAGGGTACAAAGACACATATGTTCACCATGAACTTCCTGACTTTCCACTTATGTCGAGGGAGTATCAAATAAGAGAAAGCCCAGACTGGCCACTTTTGAGTCGTGGATGAGCCTATCAGGAAATGCCACTTTCACGACGGGTACTGCACTTCTGTGCCCAGGAAGTGGTATGGGTTTGCCGGGTTTCACAGAAAAGCGAGAGCATGGACAACGACCAAGATTTTACTTCCGAAGATGGATGGAGCGGGAGGCCCTATGTTCCATATGGTATTCTTGAGAAAGACCCACAATCTCTGTGGTATCGGACAGTAAATGAAAACTCAAGGCTTCGACTCAGTAAGGAGCAGAACAAGATGGCTGCCCTATCTGGGCTGGCGAAACAAATGCAATCTTTACGGCCCCCCGAGAATCGACACCAGATTGAATGATTGAGAACTATGACAACCCCGAAGATGTGTGGAAGCATATGAATAGCTTGGATCCATTAAATACACGAGGTGTTAGATTTGATCCGGAAGAATTGTTGCGACTCTAAGGTTACGAAGAATGTGGCACAGCCGAACACGCGAAACTCCCAGACTCCTAAGCGAGTCTCGAGGTCGACAAATTACTTTCAAGGATGAAAGAGATCGCAAATTCTTCGTACAAGTATTACTATTTACTATGATTATGAAGAGCAGCAGCGCTGCCAGGGTACGTCCACGATTACTCTATCCACCGTGATATACAAGAGTACCAACTATGTATGCTGTGGAAGCAGTGTGTGCAGGCAGACTTAAGTGCTTGCGTCTATGTCCATGGTATAAGGCCGTTTCCATACGGGTAAAACCGTCAATGCTACCTCCGTCATCTCAATCGCAAAAAATCAAATGTCTTGACTCCATTTGTCCATGTATCATGCAAGCTTTTAATAACAAACACCTCTTCATCGTTTTCACAACCCTCGCATGCCTAGACACCGGTAGAATTTTACCAGTTGCAAAACATGAAGTAGTGGTTGATAAACAGGTTGTAGACGTTGATGATGATCAGTGGTAAGGGGTGGTACCAGGTGAAGCCAGTGACAAGGCGCCATGTGACGACACCGACCATGGCACCAGTGACAATTAGGGTCCAGATGATGCAAAGAAGGCGCATGTTGCGATACTTGTTGCTCTGGTGGGCCTTGGAGTCGCCAGAGGCAGCCCAGAGAAGCTCAATGTTGAAGAGACGATCCTTGATAGCGGTGAGGTAGGCGTAGCTCTGGACCGTCATGGCATGCTGCACGTTGAAGCCATATTTGGCCTTAGCCCAGCAACGCATGAGGATCACACCATATAGGATCGAAGGGATAGCAAAAGCCAGGTTCCAGAACTTGAACCATTCCGGGCGGATAGCAAGGAGAAGAGTGCCGGCAATAGGGGCAAGGAAGATGTTGAGTGAAACTGCAGCGTAGTACAAGAAGCCTGCATTTGGTTAGATGGGCGAATGGTCGCTGTATCGCTGTGAAGTAGAAGTACAAACCTGACAGATAACAGATCTTTTGCATGAGGGTGAGATTCGAGACCCAGAAGTGGCCGTTTGTAAGAAGAGTCGTTGAACCACGAGCCCATCGCATCTGCTGGGAGAAGAAGGCGCGAGGAGAGTTGGGGCAAACACCGGTGGCGAGGCAGAGAGGGATGTACTTGACCTTCCAGCCGCGGTCAACCGCACCAAAACTGTGAAATATTAGTCAATGGTCTTGCAAGTTGGTTGGATCAAACTTACCCAGTGTGAACATCCTCGGAGAAGCCAATTTCGGCCGTTCCACCGACCTCGACAAGAGACTCACGACGGTAGAGAGCATTGCTACCAACGCAGATTGAGGCTCCCCATCTGTTACGATTGACCTGCACGACACGGTAGAACAATTCCTGAGTGGCACCTGCACCCTGCTCAACCCAAGTTTGGTCGTCAGTGACGCGGAAGTACTGAGGGCTCTGAACAAGGGCCGTCTTATCATCGCCCAAGTGCTCAACCATCAATTCCTTAACAAAGTCAGGGCGTGGGCAGAAGTCAGCATCGAAAATGGCAAAGAACTCTCCGCTGGTCTGTGCAAAGGTCCATCGCAGGTTGCCAGCCTTTCGAAGACGAGGCCGGTCATCGCGAACGGAGTAGTTGAAGCCATATTTCTCAGCGAGAAGTCGAACCGGTTCCGAGTTGCCGTCGTCCATGACGTGAACCTGGAGCTTGGACGCAGGCCAATCAATATTGACAATGTGCTTATATGTGTTTTCCAGAATTTCGATGGGCTCGGAACAGCAGGGGAGGTAGATATCGACAGTCGGGGCGTTGTCTTCGGTAATAGGGAAGCGCTCAACCAAATCCAAGTGAGCCTTGTAATCCCAGTCTCGTCCAATGATTCCGACGGCGTAGGAGATCAACAAGTAGATGCACATTGCTCCCGCGAAGACGCCATACCAGTAGAATGCCGGGGCAGAGAGCGCAAACAGCCACATTCCGGCGCCGAGCGAGAGGAAAGAGAAGACGCCAAAGATGTAGAGAAGCAGTCGGTTGGTGTGAACGTAGCTGAGCTTCTCGGTGTCGTTCGGGCATACAGGCAAGACCAAAGGCGGCTCTTCCTTGGGGCAGTAGGTTGCGCGGAAACGCCCGTAAAGTCTCTTGGGAAAAGACTCGCCTGATGAGGGTGGAAGTGCGGTCGTGTGCGTCTCCTTTGCCTTCTCGGGGTCAGAAATAACAGGCGGAACATGGCTAGCTTCAACGTCCGTCTCAGAAGAGGATTGGTGATGGCCCTTTTCATTATAGACCGGAACTTCTCTGCCCAGCGGCGAGGGCTCCTGGTACCTGTTAGTTGGGCTTGAAGAAACGGATGTTGAGCAACCTACGATATCGGGTCTGCTTAGACGGTGGTGAGAGGAGTCGACCCAGCTCGATCTCTGACCTGATCTGTCTGTGGTGTCGTACGGATGTGTTTGCCCAACAGCGTTCTAAAATATGTCAGTCCCTTTTCCTTCAGGCCGGAAGCCATCGCCAGTGGCACTTCATGGAAACGTACCACAGTAAAAGTCGAGTCACTGGCGAGGGAGGGGGCCGCGCTCGAATCGTTGTCGGTGTCGAACGGGTTAGAACCGAACGGATTAGTCGGGGGCGTCAGGCTCGAGTCGGGAGAAGCTCCCCGTGTTGTGTAAGGAGGCGACATTGTGGTATCAGGTTCCCGTAAAGCGACACGAGCTACTTTCACACAAGATTACTATGTGTGGAGGAGATCGAGAGTCGGCTCGGGCTGGCAGTATAACGAGTGCGCGGAAGGGGTGGTGAGGCAAACGAAGATGGCTCCAAGTGTCGATGTACTCCCATTAGGTTCCTCGAAGTAGACGGCAGAGTCTCTCGGCACCGAACGCGGGTGAGTGTGTGACAAGAGCTCGAAGCTGGAAGAAAGAGAGAGCAGCGAAAGTCGTCAAAGCGAGTGACTGAAAATTGAAAGTAGACCAGCCTCGTGGAGTTGAACTAGCGAGCGGGCGAGGCGGCGAGAGTAGCGCGATGATGGCAGCGGAGGACTAGGAGCCAACGTCTAGCTTCTAGGTGCAACGAGCGGGACGGAGGGAGGAAAGGTTTTGTTCAAGGTAAGCCACACAGACGGCGGGATGACGGAGGAGAAGGCGTAGGGTTCCTTAGGAGAGGCGAGGTAAGGTGAGGTGGAGGGGAAGACAGGCAGTAACCGGGATTGGATGTGGTGAGAGCCCAAGGTGAAGCCGAGATAGGATGGGGCTGGTGAATGTAGCGGACCCAAACAGGCAGGTTCACCACAGCGTGGAGAGAGGAAGGCGCGGCTACATTACGACATGCGTATAGCCCAGACAGACACGGCCTGGAGAAAAGGCAGAGGAAGACAAGACGAGCCGTAGTAGCAGGCCACTTCAGGCCAAGCAGGAGTAAACACACCGTCTTGCTTCCTCCCGCAAGGATGTGAATACGGTATCACGGCCACAGAATGAGGCACGAATACGTACAGTATGGTGGTATTCCGTAGGTAAGTACCTCATTGCTAGGCTGGGCTGGGCTGCTCCGGGCTTGCTTTCAAGATGACCATGTTTATTCGTTGAATAATGTCCGTATCGTAGGTATCTTCTGCAAAATCGACAAGGCCATTTCTCTGCCCCTGCCATGAATATCCCCGCGAGTCGCCAGCCCACCCGTGGCTAATGTGTGGGCAAGTGAAAAGGATCGTGGCAGGGATACAGCGACCATTGAACCGTTTGGCGGTTACAAGGGCTGGTTCACTGCGGGTATGTCTCTCATGTCTGCATGCGCTTAGCTGCCTGGTTACGGATTGTGTTGACTCCCGTCGCTTGCAAATCATGGCAATGGCCCGGTGGGAGAGATGTTGTGACATCACCGCTGGGAAAGAGTCAGAATACCTACTGGCCTTAGCAGGTGCCATTGCAGTTGGACCCAATATCTCAGATCAAGGTATGGCAGCGTAGCAGCGTGCTACGGCTAGCTCAAGGCTAATGACCGTAGGTTGCTATCCATGGCCGAAATCTGCATAGAAGGTTGACAGTCGCCGCAGACTGCAGGTGAACCGTGAAGCCCTAGGGGAAATGACCTGGCTTCAGGATTTCCACATGGCTACGGAGTCAAGTACCGGTACAATAAATCGTGTGGGGGTATGAAGGCAGGGGGCTGGGCCAAAGGAAATCAGCCGGGAAGAGAAGCTGGGCAAAAAGTGACAAACGGAGCGGAGAGAAATCATGACTTGGATCCAAGAGTCAGGAAAGCACGAAGAATGAGAAGAGCATGGGAAACATAATCTGATGCCACGCCGGAGTGGAGTGGGGCCGGTCGGAGTGGACTCCGTACATGATTGGGCAATGCAGCCTGTAAATATCAATGAGGGAAACATTCGCCTGCCAGTTTAGAGAGCAAGATACCTTGCTCCGTACAGAGTACCCATGGAAGCAAAGAAGGCGTCAGATAATAGCTATGTCCCAGATGGCAGTTCCAGAGGAAGGATACAAAAGATCAAAGCAGGGCTGTGGGAAATAAGGTAGGTGTCCCGTGCCTGCCATCCATAGTATGGCAAACCGCAAAGCAGGTGGCAGGTGGGCAGGCAGGCGGGAGTCGTGGGAGAGACAGGGTGGGCAAGAAAGGAAAAGCCACCTGCATCATCAAACGTGGGCCTATTTCCCGGTTTGCCTGTTGCATTTGCGGCGTTTTGGACTGACAATTCAGGGCAGTTACTCGGAAGATTCTTGCAAGCGCAAACACCAGAGGACAAGGCGAGGATGGATGGACATTGGAAAAAGCCCATGGGCCTGGGAAAGAGCCGCCAAGACGTTACCTACCTTATCGGCAAGTGCAACGGAACCATGAGCTGACTATCACAGTAGTGTACGTACCGGATCATGAACAGGGGTAGACCTGCAAGCGCTGCTAGCGTCAACCACATCACGGGCGCCAAGGCCCCAGAGGGAAAGTCGACATGCGACTTGCTCTGGGAACTTGTGGGAAGAAGCCACGAACGGCACGAACTGCAGCCACCACAGCGCCTCATTGTGTCGGCCGCCTTCCGGATGAGCAGCTACTTCTTTCTATCTTCCTTCCCGCCTGTTGTGGCCTGTTTTGTTGCACCTGCCTGCCTGTCGTGGTTCATATCTCTGAGGTTCGTATCTGGACAAGGTAGGCACCTTGGGTAGATAGACCCCCACTTCTTGCTGTGTCGGGCACGCTGTCGCTCCTGCTCTCACTTGTGCCTCCTTGCTCGCAAATTATGTGTACCGCATACTCCGTACGTCGGATAAGAATCATTAGGGAACACCGCAGAGCGGAGATCGAAGATGAAGGAGCTACAATCACGGCAGGGAAAAGAGACAGGAGCAGGGTTGGCAGCTGTCGAGCAGGCTGTCCCTGTCAAAATGTGCGGACCTTTGATGGTCAGAGCATCAATCTGGACCGCCATTTGACAGCATCAACCGGGATGCCGATACCACACAGCGAACCATCCCGCACACATCTACGCACTATCGACTTGCATGCTTCAAAGTGCAGCAAGCTTTCCGGCCCTTTTCAAACCTGCAATCTGTTCAGTGCCGCCATCATCGAAAAAATTCTGATTCAACGTCTGCCAGGCTGCCAGCTAGCTTCTCTGACCCGCCGCGCTACGCAGATAACCTTGGAACTCAAAAACACAAAGCGTTGAGCTAGCCCACGGTGGGAATGGGCCCACGATTGGCATTCACTGAATCACTGCTAACCACAATACCACGCTACTAGACCCGAGCCGGCGGCCGTTGCTATCAGATCGACCATCGGTAGTCGCCGGGCTGTCTGAAGCTCCATTCCTTCAGCTGTGCTGGGATCTGGGAACTTGCAATCCTGAAGAGAGACACCAGCCTCCTTTGTCTTCCTCGGCTTGTTCCAACTTTTCAACACCCCGTCTGTGGCTTGTGGGCTTCTCCAACGTCGCCCTACTGACGGACGACTAATGCCGACCAACAACGCATACCTACCTCTCTCAAATCTCTGATGGTCAAAAACCACCACGCTACTCCGTACTCGTATTGCCACTGCAGCACATGCAAACAACGCCAGCGACTTCTACCCATCATGCGCATCCTATCTGACTGGCCCACCAATACCTTCTCCAGCCCCAAAGCCTTGGAGGCTCAATACCACGCAATTGGGCCACCAGTTCGAGACCGTTTCTTCCTTCGCTTGCCCACTGATACCTGACTACATACGCATACGTTGCCCACGCCAATAAGCTAATAAGCGTAAACCTTGATAGCATCCACCTCAGAGGCTATTTCGACATCCTCATTCGCTGGCGCGTGCTCTCTCGCGTGTTTGACGGATAGCTCACCGTTGTCTTTCTGCAGTGTTTCTTTCTTCTGCTCCTTGGCTCAGCAGTCTCCGTCGCCGCCGTTTTCCTCTTGAATGTGCAGCGGCAATGTCGGTCGCCGCCCACCCGTCCCCTCTGCAGAGCATCGCCGACGGATCCTTGTCTTACATCGCGCTTGGCCTGAGCAACGATGACGCTCGCCAGGGTTCTTTGCGGTCACAGAGTCTCGAGAAGAGCCTTTGACTATTGGCAATGGCTCGTACGAACACTGGCGATCGGGATCTTCTCAGAGAGGCGATGATCAAGCGCCTTCCATAGAAGATGTACCGGCGCCAACCGGACCCTCTCCACCCACATTGACGCTCCGGTTCCTGATCTGACCGGCGCATTCTTCGATAATTTCGCCTGTCGTTCTCGCTCTCGAGCCCTCGCATCCCGCCGTTCCATTGGAACAATGGGTCCCAAGACTCCTCCGCACCCCAGCTACCACGAATTCCATCGGATCCACCGTGCCACGCGGGCAATGAAAGTCTCGACTCACCTAGCAAAGTCACAGAACATCTTGTTGACGATTCACACCCGCCACGTCGATCCGGTTCTCCAATACCGAGACATGGCGAGCCAAAGCCAGCTGAACGGCTGGGGCGACCTGGTTTACCCCGGTCTCGTGTCTATTGTCGCCCGCTGGAGCTTCCGCTATCGCAACATCATCCATAGGTCATTTTTCGCTTTCATCGGGATGGTTTATCTGAAGTCCTGAGCTGCATCCTACTCTGCGCTGAAGCACGGTACAAGGCACTGTTTTGCGGCGAAGCGAATAATCGCACGCTCACAGCGGTACATATTGGGGAGTGACAACTACCATGTTCCCAAAGTACCCTCAAAATGCTGGCCAAATATCCGTAATGAAGGGGTGAACAGTACGCAAAACCTGAACTGACATCCTCATCTCGGTTGCTATCCTACAGCACATCATCGGCAAGAAGAAAGGAGTCAAATGAATATTCCGCGATCTCTAACTCCTGTCCGCCACCCATATCCATACGTTGTCGTCGCCGTTTAAGCCGCCCGTTGTCTTGGCTACTTCGGCATGGCGGCACGCGCGCCAAGCCGCCAATACGAAAGAATGGTGCGCCAGATAAGCTCCTGGTCTTTTTTCCTTGGTTTTTCCTCACACCGTCAACATTGAAACGACAACACCAATTTTCTCGCCGCTTCTCGCCATGTGTGGATATCAGACTATTGTTCTGCGACTGTCCTACGGATCTTGCTGTCCCGGATTGAGGCCACTCTCCGAGGCGTGGATCTCGATGACGCAGCATCTTGGTACAATTTCCTTTCCTCTTCCCGTCGGATTGCATACGGAGTAGGTAGAGCCAACCTGATTCCCCGTCACCAGCATGGTATTGGTCTCTTGGCCTATGAGGCAAGCCGCCAGCCGCAAACCAACCAGTTCAGTCTCCTTCTTCTCCAATCCCGCTCCGCCCAACCCGCCCCTTTCCCTACCATCTCCGCCAAGACCGTGCACACCATCCCACCATCCCACCCTCCATCCATCATCCATGCCATGCCACATTGTCTCCATTAAAAAAACATCCCGGCAACTGATCCTTTGCGAGCGCCGAGATGCATGCTGCCCACCACCAACTCATGGAAAACGAGATTGCCATACGCGTTCTCAGCATGGTTCGTCGAAAACGGTCTTCCGTCTGCAGGCTGGAGACTGGCAATAAACAACGCGAGGCCCAGAGTATCAATCGCTGGCTTACTGCATGCTAATGTCCCTACTGCTCACGCCTAATGCCCGCATCGGACTGCCATACACACGCTCTTGCTACCAAGCGGCAAGAAGGAGCCTCTTGACCGTATTACAACCGTCAGTGGCTGACACTGTCTCTGTCCAGCTTGAAAGAGGATGTTCAGCAGAGGCTGGGGCTTAGGATACGGACACTGGAGGCGAGGGAGGCAACACCATTCGGATGATGACTGGAAGTGCTATGTTTAGACTGTGCTCTCTTTCCGGCTTGGCTTCCTGGGAGGCCGCCATCTTCTCTGAATGGCCTGATTACTGGAAGGGTGCCTCTGTGTGTGCATATGTGTGTAACCAGCGATCTCGCAGGAGAATGTGTCACCGTCCAGGCAAGGTACGCTCCTTCCGGTGACCCCTCCAATCGAGATTTCGGCGCGAGCTCCGGGATCTTTTAGAGCTTCAAGGCTAGCCTTGCTGTTGGTCACATGTAGCTGACGTGGATTTTTCTCTGTAGTTAGGGGTGATCATCACGAAGTAGGACAAAATCTGGATTATGTCACAATCGAGGTCACGGGCAACGTCGCAAAAATAATGTTTGAGGCGTGGATAAAGTTCCCGTGCTCTCTCTACGCGATTATGTATTGATTAAGTACAATGTCTGTCGAGGTTCAAACAACCTCGAATTCACTGCTATTTTGAAACCCGGATATCATCAACAAACCAATCAAATGCTGTACTCCAAGCCGTCATCCCGTTCCGCCTTTACGCGGACTTGTCTGTAGTAACAAAAGTGAAAAGCATGTGGATTTACATAGCCAAAGCCGAAATCGACAGTAGCAAAGCCGAAGCCAGACCCAACACCGAAAGCGCGCTTCTTCCGGCCGCGTTCTTATCGTCGCCACCACTGCCGCTGCTGGAACCGCTGTCGCCGTTGTCGAGGTCCATGCTAAAGTGAGCCGCGCTGAAGGTGATGTTCTCCGGCGAATGCCATGCCTCGGAGCCGAACTCGACTAAGCCGAGCCACGAGTCGCTGTCAATCTCTCCAGAGTCCAGGACGAACTTGAGTAGCGGCGTGATATCCTCATCGAACTGGGTGACGTCGGAACCGTCGCGCGTGACCCAGGTAAAGACCTTTTGGTTGCGCTGGTTGGTATCGAACCAGAGGGAGCTGCAGAAGCACGTCAGCATCACCGTAATATGGTACCCAATACGTGAAAAATCACGAGCGGGGGGAATCTGGGAGAAATGCTTACAACTCTGTCGAGCCGAGTGTGATGTTGGTGAGAATGGAATCGCCCATCAGCGGGTACGGGTTTCCGACTTTGCCCAGCCAGATCATAATCTCCGCCTCCGAGTCAATGGGGTTGTACGTCTTGGTCTTGTTCTTGTCGACAAAAAAATCCCACGCGGCATTGGCGACGACGCCGCTGAGCTCGGCTTTGCTCTCCGCCCAGGTGGTGGCGGCAAAGTCGCGAGGGGGGTCGTTCTCGGGGTTGCCTTTGCGCATGGTCCATTGCGTCGCCAGTCGCATCGTCTTGATGGCGCTCAGCTTGGTTGGCAGCCTTGTGGAGTTGAAGCGGACATGGGGGAATGAGTGGACGTTATTCTTGTCATCTTCCCAGTTCCAGTTGGCATCGAAGGCCGGAATGGATTGGTCAACCTACGCGTCGCGAAGAGCATCGTGTTAGTCGATGTGGTCAGGCCATGAGGCCACAGGATTTCCGGGCATGGGAGGAGAAGGCTGATAAGAATGGCAGGTGGAAGGAAGTCGCGACGGAGCTCGTGACGATATGCAGGGTCGAGGCAGGCTGACGGGAGCGGGATGGTATGGTACGGATAGGAGAGGGGCATGATAGGAGCAACGAGGTGTAGATAGACTTCCAAGCCCAGATACGACGGTTGGTCACGTCACACTACTTACCGATACGCACGAGGAGCCATTTCCAACAGGGTTCCAAGCATTTGACTGGACTGCAGAATTCTCGTATTAGCCTGATCCACGATAAAAGGCAAAACGAGTATGTTGTGCTGAATCTAGGTTGACGGCGTTTACATGGAAGTAGGTGTCGTCGAATGACCCGGAGTCAGACCTAGGAGTGTGATGGGGGATCCACGTACAGATGAATTGGGTATCTGAGCTCGTAAACTTGTTTGTCTTGCCGCAGATTGTCGTATCGTACGCGGCAGACGCGTGACGAACAGCCGTCAGGCCGGCGGCGAGAAGAACAGCGTTTCTCATTTTGTTTGCGCCGTAGATGTTGGGAGACGAATGGAAGGTTTGAAGGGGGTTTAACGTGAAATGTGAGATCTTTGTGTTAGTGGGCGTAAATGTGCTGCTTAAAGACCGTGATGAGCAAAAGAAGCACTTTCTTGATCGCGAGAGAGCTCGACGGGAAGATGCAATGACGAAAGGAGAACAAAGTGTCGGAGTGCAGACCGGAGGACGATTGTAGCAGGCGATGAAGATGGCTGACGGGGTCCGACGGGATGAGCTACCTCACTGTCACAGTGTCACTCACTCAATGGACGGGACCGGGGAGGCAGGCGCAGGCTGGGGTCTTTGGGTGGAGCAGATGGAAGGAAGAGAAAAAAAGATGACGATGAGGACGGAGGAAAAAAAAGAGAGACATACTGCGAGAGAAGGAGGCTAGCCTACGGATACAGGTCTTTGGTGACATTCCTCACGTTCTGGGCCCAGCTCGCCTGCCCATCCAAGAGCTGAGAAAATATTGGCAGGAGGGGCTGAAAAAGGACAGGAACCAGACCTTTGACCCTGCCCGCTTATCTCGCGTCGAATGACAGCGGCAGGACCTAATGAGTACATTGGTAGGTACAGGAAGGCGAGTGTGAGTCCGGGGTCGATGATTCGGTTGTGCTCTCCCGTTTGATGTTGGCAATTCGCATTGGCATTGGCATTGGCATTGGCGGCAGCATCGAATTTGCTAGCTTTATTTGGCAGCTACCCGGTGTCCTTCCCCATTACATCACCTCACCTGAAGGTACGGAGTACCTCACCACGCTCACTCATTCACCTTGATTTTCCTCTCGTTAGCTTCGAGGCAGAGGTAGCTCTAGCCTCAGCTGGGCTGTCCGCTGGGCCCGGCGCATGTGGGCGAGCTAAAAAAACAAGCATATACACCGTCTCTTCCCGATTGGGAAAAAGGCGTTGGCCGGCCGCCCACGACCTGGTCGGGACGGCGTCTGTGGCTGCGCCGAAGAGATAAGATTCAGTGTTGATAATAAGTGGTGAGTTTTGCAGTGCATGAGTGAGTGAGTGTACTAGATAAGTAAATCATCGAGCTTGAGTGAGATTGAGATGTCGAGTGAGTGAGCCATTAGGCATTCGTCTCACTGGCAGTAAACAGACGTAGTATTCCTCACACAAGCAGATAATATCTAGCAATCATTTGCCGAAATGAACAGTAAAAAGTGAAGTTGCTGAACAAATGGATATATAGCAACTCACTGGCAATTCACAATTTCTTGCATCTCCCATATGATCGAGTATACATAGTCAATAGAGAGGCACTGGCAAAACTCCGACAGGCTGGCATGGCCCCACCTCGTGACATGGCCGACGACGAAACTGACACTCGACTCCGTGAGAGTCGTCGTGATGTTAGCCGGTCCTTGAGCCATCAACCTGGATGGCAGCGAGCCTGCCTATCCACAAGTGGAAGCAAATGTGCAAAGCGTCCCAATATTCAATTCGATGAGCTTCTTTGTTTAGTATGAGGTGAGGTGTATATACCCTATTCCTGAGAGCTTCCCATGTACCTCAGTCAAGCGCCCGGGTAAGCGATACGAGATCAATACTACGAAGCTGCTCCATACCTACCCAAGTCGACACAAAGATAGGACAAGAGAGCTCCTACGCAAAGGGAATGCCGTGTCGATGGTCGATTAGACTCACCTGAACCAGGCAGGCTCTGTCGTACATTCCACTGCTCAGGTCCTCGCGTGCAGTGTGAGTTGAGCGGGAGTCGCGTCCCGCCTTCCCCCCAAAGTCTCACATGCATGAGCTGGAGCCGAAGCTGTCATGAGGCAATCTTCACCTCGATGTGATGCCCTGCGCGCACTCGCAGTTTCTTCAGGCAACACCCCAATTTCCCCAGAGCCGCAATGAGTTAAACTTAACCATAAATCGCAATGCGAAGCAGCCCCCAAACTCGCCCTCCACGCCTTGCGCGCCCTACAAGGGCCTACAGAGCCTAGAACGTGCGTTAGTAAGCCGCCCGAGCAGTGAGAACGCTCCGCCCGAGTCATGTTGTGGTGCTTCTCCAACTGACGCCTACCGGGCTTCTCGGCCACCGTGTTAAGCCTCAGAGCAGCAATGGCTCGTAACCCGTAACATGCCCAAAACAGCATGGTGATGGGCGAGGGCATCCAGGGGTGAATACTAAAGGGATAGATCGTATCCCCAGAATCTCGTATTTGCCCACCTCTCCAGTACATAATCGCTGCGTCGCCCCCCGTCTGCTTCCTGACTTCAGTCATCCTTCTTCGCACAGCAGAGATCTGACTGAATAACCATGTCGAAGCTCATAAAAATCCGATGTTTTGGGTGGTGACCTTTTGTCGGATTACGATGCCACAATACGTCGCCCACCACCACTATCAACACCGCGGCACCACTCGGCACCGACACACAATACGCCAATAGCTTGGGTCCTTGGTGTCGATGCAAAAGTCCGACGAATCGATGACCTTCCAACCCCGGACTTCGACCCAGCGAAAGACAGAAAAACGGTGGCGGGATAAGGCCCCTGAATTCCGCCTCATCCGAAGGATCAAAGGCCGCACCATCACACCAAGGCCACCAAGAACACCAAGACCTGAATGTCTCCAGCGACTTGCAGCTTCTTCAAGACTGCAACGATTCTAATTCGCCTGCGAAAAGGCGATCCCGCGACAGGAAAGGGGAATACTCTGGGCAGAGTGCCGCCGTATCCGTTCGCCGACACACCAAGAGCCTTGATTACGGTCTTGGAGCATGCAGACGCAGTCCAGACTCGGGAAGGATTTCACAACCCGCGGGTAATGTGACAGGAACAACTTGAGTATTTCAATTAGCAAAGGCGCCTGACCAGGAGGACGACTGGCGCTCCAGTTGAATCGGGATGGAAAATATCAGAAAAAAGTCGTTGGGGGGCACAGGGCCAGAATGGTGAGAGACTGAACCGATCAACCGACAACGAGCACAGATTCGACGAGTCGACGACGACAGCGAGCCGCCATACCAGGCCTGATTGAGGGTAAATCCGCGAAAGGAAAGGAACGCCTTCTCTCTGGGCTCTCCAGTGCGACTCCGGAATGCCACGCCATAACCCAATCGACCCAAGTCGAGACACAAGGCTCCATCAGCCCTCAAGTTCTCCCTCGCCTTCTCGAATCCGAACCTCTGTGCCGTCCCACGATCCACCTTGCCGAGCCTGTAATCAACGAGTCGTCGTCAGCACCGACAGGGGATGATGCTGGACCTGGTGGAACCTGCGTCTCTCCGCTCTTGGTGCCAACTTGGCAATCCGCTGCACTAATGTCCGGGGGCCAAGTGACTTTTGCCTGCCCAGACCAGCGTATTGAGCAGTGCTACGGAGTACTAGTCCTGACTCCTGTTGTCATGCTAGTAACGGTGTGTCTCTCTCCCTTCCACCGCATGTTGCAGCTCACACACCCGTTCTTGTTTGATGTACCGTAAGCTTCGCCTGCCCGCCATTAACAGACGAACTTCTGTGGATTTGCTCCTCCATCATCTTCTTGGCGCCTCTGACCGCTTCGTCGTGGATCGTCCCCCGCGAGCTCGTCGGGTACTAGCGAGCCATCGCCAACACACATAACTGTTCGCAGGCATCGACGCCGAGGGTCGTAACTAGAGACATGAAGGTAATCTGCACTTACCAGGCACTGCAGAACGTACTGATCGACTTAACGGGGATCTCCTCGCAAGTACGGATAGCATGTCAATGTGTTCCTTGCATTTGGGAAGCCCACCCACACAGTTCGAACTTTGTACCCCCGATTGGGCGCGGACATACGCACGTCAAGCTGTGGAATCGGTTTCATCTTGGTAGCTATCGTGGTACCTCTGTCTGAACCTTTTGAACAATGGCGGCCAGCGCCTGCGTACCCGACCGCCGCTCATTCGCTGGCAGAAGCACAATGTGAGGTACAATAAAGCTTCTTGCAATTACCGTGCGAATGGGCGTCAGGACTTTTCAGTGTAGAGTCTAGACTGACTGACTCTCAATCTCTTTGTGGATTCAATTGTCTCTGTCGTCGTCACATTGTGGGACAAGAGCGAGAGTCTCGAGCCAACGGCAGGCTTCGGTTGAGGTGTGGTGGCACCCCCCGCGGCATTTGCTCGAGTGAAGTGGCTTGGCCACTGATGGGCAAGTGTCTCATCCGTCCGGTTGTGCCTGAAGATCACGACTCCAAGTCTGTTAGTCTTCCTTCTGCTCCAGGTCTGCATAGTGCATATTGCCGAATTTTCTGGTGCACTCCTTGAGGTATGGCATTTTGGTCACGCCGCAATCATTTGTGCGAGACATTTGAGCTTAACGAGCCTCTGTTCACTGTTTGCCTCTCGAAGTGTCTGTCCCATGGCGATTATTGGATGGTTGCATATGCTCCCTGTTGATGTGCAGGCCCGAAGTTGTCTTTGACAGATGGTCATTGGAAGGAAACCGACCATTTGAGAAGGTGAGGCGACAACCTTGAGAAACCGCTAAGATCTAGCAAGTCTCAGTCTCGGCGGTATTGTGTGGCCAGTCACCCGGTGTGATTTTCCCGTAATGAAGGTCCCTCCATGAACCCCGTCCTCATCTCCTGAATTCCGCCACTCCGATGAAGGAGGAGAGCGGGAGTTAGGAGGAGGGGTGGAGAGGGGAAAGAAGGCAGAGGAAGATTCGCAAGTGGTGTCTCGGGCGGCTGGCAGCTTTGAACTCCATTCGGGCGCTGGGGCACCCCCTACAGGATACGAAAGCCTGGAGCTCATCCATTACGCAGTATGCCGTCCGTAAAGGCTGCACCGACGTGCTTGCACCAGAGAGTGACCTGAGTCGATGGTGGGAATAGTACAGGCGGAGGACGCACAATGGCTGAGCGAGAGAGGCTCAGCACTCCCACCATGGGAGCTGTGAAGCCGATTGACAGGGTCGGGGTGACCCCTCGGAGGGTTGTATGGGTAAGACGACAAAGCAAACGGGCGATGGCGATCAGCGAGTATGTCAAACCGATCCTAGTCTCCTACCTTAATTCTGAGGCGATGGAGATTCCCATGTTCATTGCGAAATGGGGCCACCATTGGGGGTATCTCTGTCGTCTTCCTTACCCGTCGCGTAGTAGGGTGGATGTGCGCTGTATCTAACGACGAGCAGCAAGCGTCCGCCGTCAGTTAGAGCCCAATTCTTCAGAGCGTTCCGCCAGCGCCAGGGGAGTGTGGCAGATGACGATCGCTGATGGGAGGGTAACTCCCTCTTTTCGAGCGCAAGGAGTACTGAGTCGGAATTGGTCAGTAATCTCCCGAATACATGTATTTCGAAAGACCTCGTCCATGATAGTCTGAAAGACAAGCGACGCGCCGGCTGGGCGGAAAGCAAGCACCTCGGATGGGCTTCTGATCGCGTATGTAGCAGAGCGCTCCCCGCTGACTCTGAATCGGCGGGTGGAGTCTGTTCATTAACCATGCGGGTTCGCAGAATGGTGAAATTCCAGGAACAAGTCTCTTAGGCGCACAAAGTGGAGTGATGAGCGCTGGTACTTCCCGACGGAGTCTTGAGAGGGACGTTGTGACCACCTGTTGCTAAGCATTTAACCAAACCGAACCAAGGGCAGTGGAAGCGCCGCGGCGGCAGCGCCAGTATGTATGTACATGCGAGCGCACGCCAGCTCGGAGGTTGGCGGGAAGTGAAGCAGACGGGATGAGAAGAAGAAAGCAGCAGATATTGACCTGGCAAAACCTGACCTGACAGAGTGGGGGTGAATCTGCTGGAGTCTTGGAGGCGCTTTAAGCTTGAAGGAGTTGCCTCCGACATGATCCAAAGATTCTAGACTTGTCTTGCCTGTCGTTGCCTGTCTTGCCGCACTTTCTTCTCTAATCTCTCCCTGCCCTGCTGCTTCTTTCCCGCATCTCGAAAACAAGATGGGACGTGGAAACTGCTCGGGTAGCAATGCACCGCAGTATCTACAAAAAGACATTACCAGCAAGAGCAGCTTCCATAATCGACAAAGTCCAGAAACTTCGGGCTGAGGTACCAGTTCGAGATGATGTCACAGACTGCAAGGCTCAATCAAAAGCTGACAGGCCTGCGGGCAAGTGAGGCTAAGACAAATAGAGGTCCCCTGCTGGCATGCCTGCCACGCTTGCCATGCCTGCCATGCGGTGCCGTGCTAGTGCAGCAGTTGGGACTTGGGACCCGGTAGTGAGTCTCTCCTCCTGTCGTTCCGTGCGCTCTTTGTGGCAGGGGTTTATCTGGGAGGGAAGGGAAGTGACTTCCTGAGTTTCCGGCAGCCCCAAGGGACAGAGAGGAATGGTAGGAACGGACGGTCAGCACTCGGACAATGACATGGCAATGACAGAGTGGTAGGAAGGTGCTACCTATCTTGACGTCTAGTCATTTGAGGCTTTCAGTTGAGAGAAGGGAAGAACAGACGGAACCCAAAGGCAAAAGAGCGGAAGGCATCCAGAGGACGTCACTACGTATCTCATCTGCCAAGCAACTACGGGGGCCCCTCCTGATGTATCCGTAACGGCCACTCAATTTCACCTTTTATCTGCGCTTGCGGCTTGCCTTAAGTCACTCTGCTAAGGGACGGGTATGCGTAGATACTTGTATCCCAATTTTCCATGCTTCTCCAATCTCCAACTGTTCTCGAAGTTACAAGTATCCGTACGTACTGGAGTATCACTAAGATTTGTGAGGGCCCCCAGTGCTCCTCTCGGCTCACCATTTAGCCCCGCTCTTCCAGCCACTGAGGTACTTCATCTCACCACTAGAAACTAGTACCGATCCGATGTACCTCGCAATATTGAAGGGATACACAAGATGGAAAAAAGACAAAAAAAAACGGCTCTTTGAAGTCAACCGTTTCGGCTCCCATTCCCTCTGTTCACTTCATCCCCGTTCGCTTTCTTGAGCATCTGTACGGTGCCTCCCGCGGGACCACGTAATGAAAGTCTTGTCATTAGTCAATATCAAGCATCGCAGCTCGCCAAAGCAACTTGCGCTGACATTGCAAAACCACTTTGCCAGCAAGCCTGCAGCTTTAAGAGCATCGGCACTGCAGAGATGCTTCGCCAAAGGCTTGGAAATGGTCCATCAGCGAATGTTTCCTACCCATTAATAAGCCTCATCCATCAAGGCTTAAGACTGCAAAAGCAGAATCCCAAAGAACCAGAGACGGCTCAGACAGGGGAGCCTTCTGGATCGAGAGTTCAGGGACCGGGCCAAGACCTTCCCGTTGCTCGTCCTACACTAAGGCCGGCCCACCCTCTACTTTCCAAAACGGAGGACACGCATCCCTTCCACGCCATCTCATTGTCCGTGATGCTGCCAGCCTGCAACTGTCCGGGGCATCCCGCCACGCCTGCAGCAGCCGCAAGTATCCGGGGTCTGCGTCTGAGTACAGAGAATGGTACAGCGTGGGTACGACGCCTTCTTGCAGAAAAGCAAACATGGCAATAGGAGCATTCCGTGATGGACGACGTACCTTTCCATGCGCGGCTGGCTCCCTCTCCTCCCTGGCCAGGCCTGAGCCGCTATTCGATCAAGCTGTCTATTGCGTACGTATGGATACACAGTACCTCACGTTGCAATAAAACTCCGTAGCAGCCACCTTCACCTGCACGACGAAGGAGTCTTGGGATTCGACACGGCTGCCGTACCGAATGCCAAGCTTCGAGCGGTGGAAACGTTGCCGTGCGATAAGGCCAAGAAGTCTCCAAGGCGAAGAGTCAGCGACAGCGAACAACAGACTAACTCACTCCCTTGTGCGCCTCCGGCTGCATCTGGCTTCTGCTTTCTTTTCTGCTCCCATTGCCGCCGAAAATCGTCCAATATCTCACCCACAGACTATCCGAACATTGACTTCACAAGGAAGGTAGTCAGGACACGTCAGGCTCACTAAGAGGCGAAAAGAGTATTCCGTGACAATACCCCGTGCGTACCGTTTAATACCTCTCAGACGGACCCAAGTACCTTGCCTTGCCTACACACGTCCATTCACTACGCTATTCTAGGAAAGCTAAGTACCTGGTCCCGGTCCCGGTCTCGCTACTTTGTGCTCCTGCTCCAAGAGTCCTGGGTGTGTCCTCGTCTTTGGTACCTCCTGGTCCCTG
The DNA here is from genome assembly GCF_030869305.1 of Colletotrichum tamarilloi. Lineage (NCBI taxonomy): Eukaryota > Fungi > Ascomycota > Sordariomycetes > Glomerellales > Glomerellaceae > Colletotrichum > Colletotrichum tamarilloi. The sequence continues at coordinate 42,465 of NW_026849458.1, forward strand.
TTCTTGCTCCTACTTTGTAGTATGCTTGCTGTCACGAATACCGGTACGGATAGGAAAGCGGCAGCGAAGCAGAGCAGAGGAGCAACGACGAAGGAGCAGCAACGGCAACCGGGATGGATGGGAAATCGCTGGTTCCCTCTGGCCATCTGCGAACAAGGATGCGATGCCCATGCCATGCCTATCTTTTTCTCTCTCCATGCCATGCTCCCATCCAATCCACATTGAGGTCCCGCATTGCCCATCTCCAAGACTCCATCCCATCCCATCCCATCCCATCCCATCACGCATCGTCCATCACCCATCCCCTATCCCGACTGTCCAGCTTCGTGGTCCACAGTCCACAGTCCACAGTCCACAACTCTCGGACGGCACCGTCGACGGAAAAGAAGGAGGGGAGTAACAAGAAAAAGAGCCAAGACCCTGCAGGATATATCAAGAAAGAGCCCCTGTGCCCTACCTGCTGCATTTTCTCCCTTGAAATCGTCCGTTCAGCCATTACTGTGGTACTGTTACTGTATTCGTGCGCTTTGCCCTCACTTTCGTTGGAGATTGATGAAATTCCGGGTTTGAATAAACCTGCCGCTCGCTCCACGTCTGCCCAGCTTCTTTCACATTAAACTACACCAGATCACCCCCTCCTCCAAGAGCTCTTCCCACCTCACTTCACCTCACCTCCCTTAACTCTCTTCCCGATTCACCTGTCTGGGACACATCACCGAACTTCATCGGCCACTTCTTACAACGGGCGCCAATCCCATGTGAAGCCGGTTTGAGCGTTAGTGCACCTATCCAATCCCACTTCCGCTCCCACGTACGCCGTTCGTCTTACGTCTACGCCGTCACCCGCACCCACCTTTCCGATCCCGCCAATTTGTACTTGTTCGCTCCAAAAGTACGACTCGACTCGATTTGTCTCGCTGTTCGTTCACCAGACAAACCGCAGAAAAAGGAAGCAGAAACCGACTTGCCAAGCAACGCAAGGGAATTCAGCTTTGGGCTTTTGAGAACCCCATTTTCGATTATCAGTCACTTCTCAGACCCATCAATTTACACAACTCGCGGCCGTCGTCCGATCCTAGGAGTGTCCACCATTCACCACCCCAAACTCCCAACCCGTGTGCCTTCAAAAGGGCCACACTCGTCACTCCGACTTGCCAGCAAGATCACCAACTACCACGACAACTTGTTTTTCGCTCGCTTTCCGCAAACTCAAGCCACGTTTCTCTAATCAAGAGTATCGACTGGATCACTTTTTGATTTCTCTCTTCGGAACCCGTCGACATCCCACCGGCCTTGCGTACACTGCAAATACCCCAGGCCTTCATCACAGTGAACAAAAAGGGACGTCAACCCTTTTATCATTCGTCCATTATCGTTAGCTCTGTTCGTCAACAGAGCATTCAATCGATGGCTGCAAGCTTCGCTCGTACAACCCTCATCACCACAGACTCATCCTCAACCGTCGGCAGTATGGTTTCCGAATCACCGGCCCTCAGCGCAGGCCACTCAGATGCTGCTTCTGGCACCGGAACGCCGAACTCCTCCCCTCCCGCTTCTAGGCCTCGCAGCCCCGAGCTGAAGCATCACGAATCGCTGGATGCCTCAGATCTGGAACCACTTGAGCCACTGAACGTCAAGAACGTTTGCTTCGTTGGCGCTGGTTTTGTTGGTAAGTGAAATCGTCGCGATGGCTATCGGCATCGAATTCTCCCCCGTGGCCGTGGCCATGACTCTTGTCCATCCTCCATCCTTGTTCAGCCCATGTTTTACAAGGCTTGAACTGCTTTATTAGCTCCAGATTCGAATTAGCTGGCAGGCATCACGAACTTAATATCGGTGGATGCTGTAAATGTCACTGATCAAATCTGACGCAAGCACTGTCGTCAAAATTGGACTCATACAGACCTCGTATTCGATAGGATCCAAGATGGAGCTAACAAATCACTGCAGGTGGCCCTACTGCGGCCTTGATCGCACTGCACAACCCCGACCTTACCGTGAACGTCGTGGACCTCAATGCCGACCGTATCGCCGCATGGAACTCTCCCCATCTCCCTATCCACGAGGCTGGACTTCCCAAGATCGTCCGCATCTCTCGTGATGGTACCAATGAGGCGACAGCCTTCCTCCCCTCAGTCAGCAACTCCGTGAAGATTGCTCCTCGCAAGCCCAACCTCACCTTCACAACCGACGTCCAGCGATGCATCGGCGAAGCAGACATTGTTCTCATTTGCGTCAACACGCCTACTAAGACCTACGGACTCGGTGCCGGCTACACTGCCGACCTGAGCGCTCTGGAAGGAGCGTCTGAGACTGTCGCCAAGTATGCAAAGGATGGTGCTGTCATTGTTGAGAAGAGCACAGTACCTACAGGTACTGCTCGCATGATTCGCGAAATTGTAAGTTCTTAAACCCAAGAATACATAAACCACAACATAGTCCGTCTTCATAGCAGAAATAGATCGAAACTAATACCCGAATAGATGGCCCAGTACCAGCCCGACGCCGAATTCGAGATTGTCTCGAACCCCGAGTTCCTTGCCGAGGGAACCGCAGTGCGCGACCTTATGCACCCCGACCGCATTCTGATCGGCAGCTCTACCACTCCTGCTGGCATTCGGGCTGCCAACGCCCTCAAGAGCGTTTACGCCGCCTGGGTTCCCGAGCAGAAAATTTTGACCGTCAACACTTGGTCCAGCGAGTTGACCAAGCTGGTAGCCAACGCAATGCTTGCTCAGCGTATCAGCAGCATCAACAGCATCAGTGCTCTCTGCGAGGAGCTCGGTGCCGACGTGCAGGAGATTAGCCAGGGTATCGGCGCGGACACTCGCTTGGGCAAGAAGTTCCTCCACGCAGGTGTTGGATTCGGTGGTTCTTGCTTCGAGAAGGATATCCTCAACCTGGCCTACATGGCCCGTACTCTCCACTTGGACACCGTCGCCGACTACTGGATGGGTGTCCTTGATATCAACAAGTACCAGCGTGAGCGTTTTGCCCAGAAGGTTCACCGCGCTCTCAACGGCAACCTGCGCCGCAAGAAGGTGGCCATCCTCGGATTTGCCTTCAAGGAGAACACCAACGATACCCGCAACAGTATTGCTGTGCACATCATCACTGAGCTGGCTCACGAGATGCCCAACGAAATCGCAATCTTCGACCCTGGCTGTGACCCTGTCGAGGTGATGGAGGAGGTTCGTCAGTCTATTCCAGACGAGCGTGTCGTTGAGCGTGTCAAGGTCCACACCAACTGGAGAGACACCGTCCACGGCTCGAGTGCGATCTGTATTCTTACCCCCTGGTACCATTTCCGGTACCCGAAGCAGGCCCAGACTACTGCCCGTCGCTCGTCTGTCTGGAGCAGCCCCGAGGCGTCCCGCGAAGAGGCCAAGGCTTTCATCAAGGATACTCTGTCCGAGATGGACATTGTCGAACTTGAGAAATTTGTTTCTCGCACTAGCACCAACACGCCGACGGATCCATTGAAGCGCATGAAGGCCGAGGCTGAGTGTCAGGAAGGCTGCAAGGGTTGCAACTTCGATGCCGCCAACGAAGACTTGGGCGACCCGGTGGACTGGGAGTGGGCAGCGTCGGTCATGAAGCGCCCTCGTCTTGTGCTCGATGGGCGTAACGTCGTCTCCGTTCCCGACCTTGAGAAGCTTGGGTTCCAGGTCCAGGGCATCGGTAAGGGACTGGTTATCTAAGATGGCGTGCCCAGAAATAATGACGAGTCAAAGAAAGTGGTAGATGAGCAAGACTACATGAGGCTTTGCATTTCGTTCGCATATACAACGACGAAAAGGTACATTGGACGAGAAACCCTCAAAACTGCACAGTAAGGCGTTCCGGTGGGCAAAGGCAATGGGCGGCGTATCGTTTTTTTATGCCCGAGGATCATGATTTTTTTTGAACCTCTGGGTTTCTTTCGCTTTCACTTCCACATTGTTGGAGGACAACTTTGGGTCTAGCCAACTTTGTAATTCTGACCTTTTGACTGCCCTAGAGGCAGAGGTGGGAAGCTATCGCTGATAATGGGATCAAATATACCCATGAGTTACACAATTCACAAAACGACAATTCTGCGTTAATATGTGACATGGCTACCAACAATATCCGAGACCCTTGCGCATGTCCAAACAAATTTACTGAACTTGAGCCTCACATCTTGGACCTAACACTATCCGTAGAATTGGAAGGTATGCCTGCAACGTAAACAATGTCCCGGTCCCGACTCGGCACAATCTCCGCCGAATAGCACCACCCATTTGGCTTACCGCGGGGGGCCACAGGTGCTTGCGCGTCCCCAGGCGGGCTCGATCCACCGTTTTTAAACTAATCAAACGGTAAAGGTGAGATTGGGTGGTTCCGAGTGACAATCGGGGAATCGGGGAAGAAATTGATCATTCGCTCCCCGGGGGTCCTGGTCCAATTTACCTGGTGCCTCGGTGGGGGCGATGGACTGGGGTTGTTCATTTGTTCTTTGTCCCTCCGCTATAACTTTATTCGAATTAACGAGCCCCTCGGCCCCTCCCCCTCGGGTATTCCACTGGGATAACGGTTTAGATTTTGAGCGTGACGGTTGTGAGACCATAATGACCCTTGGAGTATTCCTTACGGAGGACGAATACAGATATAGGAGGAATTTCGCCCAGATTGACGAGATTGTGTTGTGGGTTTGGGTAATATGTTCGTTGGGGGGATATCCGCTCATAGCTTGATGATTGACTCGCATACGCGGGGCTTTTTACGCGGTACGAATTGGTAGGCTCTACAAATTGCCAGACCCGATCTTCCGTTTTACTCTCAATCGTCATTTGACCGTATTGACCGGGAGGGCAGCCGAGAGAGAAAGACCTGCAAATTGCAATATGCGCTCAATGAATCTGTGGATGACGATCTTGCGACATTCCCGTCGGCGGCTCTTTCGGAGACGTTTGTGATAGATTACCTTGCAACTTTTTTCCCCCAGCGATATGCCACAGCCCCCAGCCAGCCGGGTGGATAAGATGGGTGTTCCGCTGGGACCGTGTAGCGCGTCCAATTGGCGGGATCTACCAGGCGTTGAAAGCACCAAACTTTGGAGCGTTGTTATCAATCAATGTTTCACACGGCTACTTTACGCCCAGGCTTGCCTTTGCGCTACGGATACGCTACGGATACTTTCTATCAAACGTTGACCCTCTACCCGGTGGGAGACCAGAGATCGCAATATGGTGTTTGGATGTTTGGGGATCCAAGTACCTTGGGCTCCCGTTTTGTTTTTTTCCTTTCTGTGACGCGATGGTCGCTTTGTAGACGGGAGGATGCGGCTCATTGAGTGACGGGTTGATTGCTGGTGGCGTGGTTGACCGTTTGGCGCCATTAACGGACCGAGAAAAGCTTGGCTCTCTGCCTGCAGATTTGCCCCTGAGTTTGGTGCGTCGTGGTGCAACGACAGCCCACCCTTTGGAACGAGGCATTGATGCTGTGATGGAGTAAAATCTGACCATTTGGTGGACTTTCTTTCTGGGATTATATGAGAGACTACCGAACAAGTGCCGATGTGGATTGTTTGGAGATACCCAAACCTTTGAGAGTTGAGTTTCTAGTTTTGTAACGAGTGGGTGGTACAATGCTTTACCGTTCAATACCTTCGTTCTATTTCTACTATTACTTTCCACTGCTATCGCCACTGCTACTCCTGCTGCCACTATTTCTGTCATCATTATTCTTACTGTTGCCGTCCATACTATTACTATTTCTGTTGCTGCTACCCTTGCTGCTGCGACTGCTGCTATCATCACTATTACTGCTTTCCGTTCCTCAATTATCTCGTATGGGATACGCTCTAGAAAGCGCCTAGTAATTGCCACACTCATAGTTGCTATACGAAGGCGGTTGTTTCTGTTGAACGGCACCTTTATCCTACTTTCTCACCCATTTGAGTGGTCCGTTCGTCCATGCATCCATGGCGGGAAGGACGCGTTGGCGGAGCGGAGGACCGTAGGAACGAGAGGCCTAGACTTTTGCCCCATTGACATAACGGTTCCACAACGGGAGTTCTAGACTGGGCCGTTTCTTAACTTGGGAGAGTTTCTTCCGTACAGAGTACATATGAGTAATCCATATGAAATGCAAGCTCCCAGCAAGATTCGGTTTTTCACACGCGCGCGCGCGGTAGCGGGCCTTCCGGCCGGGGGAGGGGTTTCTGGTGGTGGCGCAGGAGGCGGGGCCGGATCGGACGGCGCGGCGGGCTTTTAAGGGGGTTTTTGGTCCTCGGACGATGGATCTCCCTTCTCCGCCCCCGGACGCGTATGTCTTTCCGGCTGTCCGGCACGGCTAGACCTGAATTGTAAGAGGGTATGCCAGACGGTCAGATGTCTGACGCGGATCGCTCGAAAGCCCTCATAGATGCGGGGGCATCAAGGTAGGCACATCCGGCTGGCTGAATGTTTACAAGATCTGTGTTGGCATGTGTTTGTTCAGGGCGATGTGCTTTCAACTTGTGTGCCTGTGCTTGGTGGCAGGAATCCAGTCACTTTGAGTTTGCGAGGAATGAGACAGGTATATGGATTTCAGATGATTGCGATGATCGTTCAGAAGTTGTACCACGTTGTTTCTAACACTGGCAGCTTAAGATTGATCGTTGATGGTGGTAACCTGTGAAGAATATCATATTAGGTATGTGCACAATGTCCGCAAAACCGAGAACCCCAGGTTCTAATCTGTTTCGAGCGAACACTTGTTGACATCTCACCAAGCTTCATTTCGACAGAAGGCTCGAAGAAAGTTCACTACTCGTGGATGCTAAGAGACTTGACAGTGACAGCGCCACCTCGGGTAAGTGTGGCATAGTTAAAGACGCCATACCGATACCCCATGAAGTGGAGGATGCCACGGTCAATTTCCTCGTGTGGCTCACCAAGAGGCTCAAAGTTGACACCATCAGTGCTGTAAGAAAACCGTCCTTCCTCGTTATAGAACGAGTTGACGCCAACCTCGAGGCGCAACCAAACTATCGCACCACTCACCTCCACACTCGCAATCTCGTCGCCCTTATTGACAGTATGCCATCCATCATCCGGAATCATCAGAATGTTGTTCACCATCGCTACCCTTGTGCTGTTTCCACTCTTGATGATCCCAATCCAAGCGGCAGCGTAGCGGAAGAGGACAACACCCGCCCGATCGCCATCCGCCAACCGCGAGTGATCGAGTTCCACAGTGAGAGTAGACTGGGGCCCAAGAATACGATGCATGAGTGTATTCCGAGCGCGGAAGAAGTCGTCCGTGACAGTCGCCGTATGGAGCTCGAGGCCGTTGTTGATAGCCCATGCCGAGTTATCTGGATTATGGTTCCATTGATATTGAGGACCGAGTGTTTCGAACTTGTCTGTGCCGGTGATGGGCTTGACTGGGTGCTCTGGGAGAGGGTAGGGATAGGAGCTCGACCACTGTCCATCCACAAAGTCCACGTGAGGCCAACCGTCATTGTCCCAGTGGACGGGTGCGAGGACGGGAATGCGGCCTCCTGGGTACGCTTCGAGGTGCGCGATGTAATGCCACTTGTCGTCAGGCGTGCTTACGAGAGCGCCTTGGTGTGGGTTGCCGGCGCCCGGAACTGGATTTCCGTTGCTTTGCAGTACCCATCTCCACTCATAGGGTCCGAATGGTCCAGTTGTAGACTTGAGCACGATTTGATTCGGGACTGGCTTGACGATCCAGAGGTACCAGGCGCCGTTCCTCTTGTAGAAACGGGATCCTTCGATGTAGCCGAGCTCCTCTGTCGAATTGAAGACGATCTCGTCTCTGACAACACGTAGGCCATCATCGCTCAACTGAGCAACTGAGATGTTGGTGTTGCCGTGCGCTACGTACATCGTATCGTCGTCGTCTATGAGCATGCCCGCGTCGTAGAGACAGATGTCAATGACGGAGCTCTGTGTCCAGGGGCCTTCCACGGCGGGCGCGGTGTAGATATAAGTCTTCCAGTCGCCCACGATGCATCCTCCCCAGTAGAACGTGTCGGTGCTCTTGCGGTAGTTGAAATAGGATGCAAAGATTCCCTGATTGTAGCGCTGCCCAGGGCCGGAGACGAGATCAAAGCCCTCTGTGTTGCCAAATTCCAGACTTGGTACCGAGTGGGAGAGGTATTCCCAGTTGACGAGGTCGTAAGAGCGTAGGATCACTGCTCCAGGTGAGAACTGGAAGGTTGAAGCGGAATAGTAGTATGCGTCGCCGTGGCGGATTAGGTCGATGTCTGGGAGATCTTGCCAGATGATCGGGTTGGTGAAGTTGATCTGGGCTGCAGCCCAGGCCAAGTACTGGAGGAAGACGAAGTAGACGAGCATAATGACACAAGATATAGACTGTTCTTTGCAAGAACGTCTGATTTATCATGTATTCTTCAGCTCAATTGATCATTTATATGCGAGATAATCATGGGGACACTCTTATGATAACCTTTTTAATCGGATATCAATCTGTGGCTGAATCCTGAGGAAACTCCAGATCTGCACCACCTCATTTACCGCAATGATGAAATTCCCTCAACCCGGAAGATACACTATTCGCAAGAAAATGCAGACATGCTACCATCACAAAGGCTCCCCTCAGGCCTAGACGGCAGAATGCGAACCTCCGGTGGGCCAACCGGTGGGATCTCCGGTGGAGGAACTGCCTATCCTTCATCGCCTATATGTAATCTACGAATCAATCAAAATCAAGATACCTTGAGAGTATCGCATCGTTACACTGAGCGGTTAAACACCGTGGCTGGACTGCAGGCCATCATTGTGGTCGCCTGATTGGGTGTAGCCCTGGTTCAGAAGTCGGCCTCGTCGGAGTTGTGGGATTGATAAATCCTCGCGTCTGATGCGGCATCTTGGGGCTTGCCGGAGACTTTGTGATTGACGAGATTGTCGAACTCAGAGTCAACGGCCTGCCTCTTTCCCACGACTTTACGTGTTTATCGCTATGGATCTTATCCCTTTTTTGCGCTTGAGCAACCCTGCCAGCCATCCGAAATCAGGGTACAATTTGTGGCCGTGAGTTTTTTTTATTGTTGGTTCAACTACCCACCGGAAACTCAGCGCCCACGTACAATTTTGCAGCCGACCCAAGCCTCACCTATCATGCTTGGGCAATTTACTGGGTCAAAAGGATATATCACTCAGAAGCTACTAGCCTCCGAATTTCATGATGGCATGATGGAACGCCATGGCAATTATCCTCTTTCCTTCACGGTCTGCTGCTAACTTCAAAGCTTTAGCCCGCCAGCATTGCCTCTCTTGGGCGACGCAATAATTCACCAACCCGGTCTATCAGCCTCTCAAAAACCCAAACCAGGCCTTGATCACCAAGATCAGTAATCTTCATCAAGGACTCAGGTTTTTCATTGAGGACTATCTCACGAAAGCCACTGCAGTCTTCCCCCCGCGGAAGTGTCTGTGCCTCCCATCTCGAATGGAATCCCGGTGGAGATTCAAAGGTCAAACCGTCTGTTCTAGATTCAATGCCGCTAATCTTACATGTCTAGAAAGAAAGCGACTGCTCCGAGCCTTTCTACGGTACCAGCTCAATTCTTTGATGGACAGAAATGTCCAACAACTCTGCAAAGAGTCATTGCATCGACACAGCGGTCAAAAATTTCAACCATGGGACCTACAGGCAATATTGTGTGTTGACGAATATCTCAAAACACTAGACGCGGCTATGTTTGCCCAGTACAGCGATTCCGGGCTACCAGAAATTGTTCTTAGTAAAGGTTCTACATCCTCTCACCTTCCCGGCCTACTTTATCCAGATAGCCTATGCGTTGACCCTGAGGCATATGCCCACGACATGGGCTGCGGACATTATATTGCATCATGGTTTACTTATGGTGGACTCGATCTCGTCACAATCCTTCTTCGATCTACTGAACCCGGACAAACTGGAAGGGACCGCCTCAAGGAGTGGTTTGAAAATTTCCATCAAATATATGACTCCAGACGGGAGAGGTCACACTATCTCATAGAAGGTTATGATTCGATTGGTAGAGTACTGGAGGGTTCTGAAAGTGGCCCAGGCATGTACCGGACTTTTCACTCGCGTATTATTCCGAATTATATGACGCTCACTAGAACGTCCATACAAAGGGCATGGGTATTTCTTGATGACGCCAGATTTTACCCCCCGCCCTCGTCTGACGCAAGCCCACATTTCCTGACTGAGGATGAGGCTCTGGAAGAGCGCTATCAGACTATGAAGAAGGATGAGGATTACTGGGACCTTCCATGGCGGGCCAGAGCTCGGCATCGATCACAGAAGTGGCACAACGAAATGTCTCCTGAAAAGACCAAGGTTCAAGACTACCAAGACTCAGAGCCTGAGAAAGTGAGCCAAATTTCCCTGCCTGAAATAGTAGATGGAAGTTATTCAGATAATCTACGTGCGTTCTGGCAATGAGATAGGAATTCAGCCTATGGACTGATGAATATTAAGTGTGGAGGATGATCAGCATGGGTTTTATACCCGGTACGTAGTACTCTCTTGGTACTTGAGGACGATCTCGGAAAAATTGATATTACTCTCCCGTCTGAATGGCGGCAATACACCGCCACTTAGAGTAGTAACGCACCGATTCTCAATCATTTCTCGATATTGCATATCGATTACGTCTTACCTAAGTCCAGGCTTTTCATGTATATAAAAAATTGAGGAAGGCACAAGTATTGATGAAGATAACCGGATGCCTGCTTCACGTCTCCACGCTATCGGAAACTTGTTTTGATAGGTAGACCAACGTGGCTGCAGCCGGTTGACAACGGCGCGTTCCTGATCTTGCATACTTTGGCTGCAGTCCGTTTAGAGGGAGGTTGGATAGCTAGCTCCAGGACTCGCTAGTAATTCAATATTTCAAGCATCTCCAGAGACATACGCGATACATGTCACCACCATGATCAAACTTTGCTGTACATGTAATCATAAGGCTCCGTCGAAGTGAAACTACGAGTGGGAACATGAGCGCGACGAAGCCGGGTGGGGCCGTATTAGTACACGAGGATACGAAAATTCAGCGATTGGCTCCCATTGAGGCGCGCCTGTGTTTGAGTACGAACCTACGGTTCTGGCTTGCTGCTTAAATATTGCGACTCGTCTACCATAATGAGCAACATTACCGAAACTACTTTGACTGCAATTTCTTTTCACATTCTTTACTGTGTCGATTTGTTTCCGTAACTTCAACTCCAAAAAAGTCTCCATTTGTGTCGAAACATTTCCACCATCTATCAAAGACCTCCTTGGCCCCCAACCTCAAGGTCCAGCCAGAATGGGTCTCGTTCATTTCGAAGATGGGAAAGTCCTCTTCTACCCGTACACGCCTTCAAAAGCTGCAGGTGTCATTTTCTTGTTTCTTTTTGCAGGTATCACAGTCTTTCATGTTTGGTTGATCCGTAGATATAAGACAAAATACTTCATACCGATGGTACTCGGAGGAATATGTAAGTGTTGGAACATTTGCCTTCTTTTTCTTACTACTCCTTTCAATTTTGTAGCATCTTCTAGACTTCTCAGGAACCTAACACCACATGAATTCAATAGGTGACACATTTGGACACTTGGGACGCGCCTGGGCAGGCTCAGCGCCTTTATCCCCTAAGCCATTCATGTTGCAGCTCATGCTCATTCTCGTTGCGCCTGTCTTCATCTCCGCAACCATATACGTCAATCTCGGAAGACTAAAAGAGGCCTTGCTAGGCCATCAAAGGCGGAAGTGCAGCCCTACCAGTATCTTCATTCTCACGGATATCATCGCCTTCTGCACACAAATCGGCGGTTCACTTGTGCAAGTTATTGCAAACCCAAAGATCATGGAAATTGGAGGCCATGTTGTCTTGGGCGGTCTACTTTTCCAACTCTTCGTTATGGTCGTCTACTTTGCTCTCGTCATGCGATTTCAGCGGGCTACGCAGAGGGAAACGATTTATTTACAGCATTGGAGACGTTATGTTTGGACCCTGATCATCTCGGTAGTTGCTGTCTGGGTGCGAAATCTGGTGAGGGCAACGGAATTCGCTGAGGGTTGGTACGGGTTCGTCAATCAGCACGAAGCCATGATGTACATTTTTGACTCGTTCTTGATGTTCTCTGTCATGGTGGCCTTCGCTGTCTTTCATCCCGGTAAACTCAACGATACAGTAGGATTGGGGAAGAACACGCAACGTATCAACTCGGAGCAAGTGGTGATGGGTCCTTTCGGGAACATAGTCTAGCTGTAAAACATGGATGATGTATCCGCACAGATAAAACTCAAGTGATAGATAGCATGCGGCTGGAACAATGTCTTATGCCGGTGAGCACAACGGCCTCGGGCAACGAACCCGACTTGTCCATGAAGGGCTGACCATCTTCAAGACTAGGAAGAGTGCCAGCATCGCTGGCGGTTCAGCTGCTGCAACAGTCGTGGCTCGTACGATACCAGAGCCATTGTTACACTTCAGCCAGCCCAAACTCTCCAGTTGTAGGACTGATCGACCATATCTCGGTAGTCAGAAGCTGCAAGCGGATATTGTTTCATATCTAAGGTTACCACCGTTACGGCCCGCGTGAAAGTCGGGGCCGGGGCTGTTGCGAGAAATGCCAGAGCCGAGTCTAGGCCGCTCACATGACTGCATGCGGCTACTCAGCTGGATTTCAGCCGACCCTTCTTTCGCATCTTGACTTCCAAGGTCATTTACGTTCACGAACAGAGCGGTGAGTTGTATCGCGATACTTCTTCAGCCGCAAACGCAAACAGCTCCTTCATTATCGGCGCGAGCTTTTTCGGTCTCGTCCGCACAAATTCTTTAGTCTCATGAAGTCTAAGAACCAATCTTCTTCTCCACAAGCTGTTACCACAACTTATCGTGCTCCAGTTCCATCCGTTCGCTATCGCTAATATATTTATCAAGCCACTAGTGCTCATAAATCAAGTGCTCGATTCGTGTAGTCAGCCTATCCGGCTTCTTAGAGTCTTCGTCAAGCTTGAATATTTATGTAAAGTCGTATAATACAAACCGGCAATTCACCGTATATTAGCAACTTACTTACCTGGGTGCCTCCTTGGTCAGATACAACCTCAGGTACCTGTTGAGCTGTTTCGGCTTGTGAAGCGCGAGAGAGAAATAGACCGCCAAATTCTTGCCTTCTCCAGTTCGCACGATCATCGACTTGTCAGAATCAACGGTCACTATCCCGTGATAGATGGCAAAACCACAAAGTACTGCCGCTACCCGATCCGTACATTCGACTTTACTGAGCTTGATGGCAAGGAAAAGTGGACGGCGTATCAATTCACAAGGAACGTCTACACTGTTTGGGTACCGACACACTTCAAGAGGATATGCTCAATCATCGACCAGATGCTGTCCAAATTTGGATTTCGATGTCCCAGAGCTTCCGGAAACTGGCCTTTCCCAAGAATTTGGCAATTATCACCTTTCGCAGTCAGATGTTGACTCCATCCCAGCCTCTGCCGAAGAGAATCACCAGTCTGGTACTCCAAACGAACGCCAGACTACCTCAGATACTTCAGTGACAGGCTTAGCACCGGCAAAGAAGGCAAAGAGGTCTCAAGGAGGGAGGCACTAGGAATGCCTAGACATACATGTACATTAGTAATGAACCGCGAACTACACGAGATGCCAGCCAAGAGTAGTTGAGGTTGGAGAGCAATGTGGGAGATTGGCAGACAGCTGGTCTGAGTTTTGCGCTGGCGAAGTCGGGCGCTACGGATCAAGGTCCGGAGCGCGTCGGCTGTTGGCCAAACCCCGCTATCCAGGCATATACTGGAGGATGTGGCCTAACGCTAAAGGAAGTGTTCATGAAACTATGATTGTGCCGTTCGATCCGAAAGCTCGTGTTGGGTGTCAGTTGTTGGTTTCGACTTGAATCGAGCTTCCCTTTTCGTCGCTTATGCCAGGGTGTAGGAATGTGGCCGAAGCTTGTATTGACTGTTAGTCGATAAAAGGCCCCTGGTCACTCGTGGTTAGTCACCTTCTGATTTGTCTCGACAATCCAGTCCCAACACAAATCCTATGTAGCCGGGCGAATTTGAGGAGACCAGTTCTGACCGGTGCTCTATTTTGGGCTCTAGCGTCCTGCATCCGTGATAGAACCAACATCATGGCATTTCTCTCAGCTTCGCTCTGAAATGTCAACAATGACAGCAAAGACCTGAACTGTGTTTCGTTTCCTGAGTATCTGGAACATAAAAAGGAGACCGTTTCTCTCAGAGGAAAGAAAAGTAAAGAGGACCTCTCATCGGAAAAAGCTCAAACACATTCACCTCACCAAGTCTCCACCAGAATGATCATTGGGTTGTTCATCGCCATGCTTATAAATCCATTCAGACCTTGTGAAGGCTCGCCAACCTTCCAAGAGCAATATTACAAAAGTGCCTTCAAGCCAAGATTCGTCGATGCCTGGCACGGTCCCCAGATTGTAGCGCCTGATACCCCCTACGTCGCAGCAGTCAGCAAAAACAGCCTGTATTTTATTGATACCCGTTTCGACTCTGATACTGCGAAGCATATCAAAGAACAAATCGAGTGGGCTACAGTTCCAGGTGGTGCTAACCACGTCATCAACATTGATGAGCTTTCTGCCACGGCAGAGGTCAAAGACACTGCCACAGGCGAGACGCTGTTCGTCTTCGACCCCCCTTACGCCCGAGTGCTATTCGCGAAGGGTATCAACAGACGTAACCCGGCACTCAGGCTGCCTGAACATGAGCCAGCCGGCGAATGGTTGGTGACCTACGACCACAACAGCTTGACGGCGAGAGACTCATGCTACGACTACGGCTGCAGTAACAATCAGGACTGCAAACGTCAGACGAACAATAATTGCGATGTCTGCCATAACTACAGAGCTGACAACGAGTGTGACAAGGCGCTAACCAACGCCATCGGCGTGTGCCGGCCGCTCTGTAGCAAGAAGACGGACGTGCCAAAGGAAGAGGGAGAGGATGACATCACTTACTACAAACGCATGGACGACTTGCACTGGAAGTAACAACCTGCAACGGGAGAGGCATGAGGCGCTAATTTTCAACATGCTTGCTGAAGGTTTGAAGGAGACGATAAGGGATGAGAAGTGAGAGGGCGGCGAGGAAGGTATGAAGGGAGAAGAGAAATCAAGCGGGATATTCAATCAAGTCGCCATCACGGCGTGGATGCATAATCTAGGATGAGATCGTCCGTTTCGCACGCATTTCGGCCTTCCGAGCTAGATGACATATAATATTCCTCAGCTATGACTGATTATCCATGAAACTATATTTGCATCGACCATGTGGGATGGCAAAGAACCCTGCCGATACTCGAGGCTCTACCAGAATCTAGGACGACGGTAAATTACTCGGTTATGTTCTGGCCTCAGTAACCCGCGGTAACTCGATGTTCTGTATATTCTATTAGGAGAAGATACAATAGCCCAAAGAGTAACCACTGTTAGTAACTGTTACAATCATAGGGAGCTCTAGTCCACTACACTATCTTACTTCATTGTTAGCCTATGCAAGCTAAATACGTCTATTATAGCGGTCTCCCTAGATATGGGACGATCAATTACGGTTTACGGGGACACTTAATATTTTTCGATGTTTTAGACGAGTCCGGATACCAGCCGCAAAGTTCAGAGTGGTTATGCTCGGGGAAGATGAGGCAGATTGACGGGGACTGTATTATACTTATTGTGGATAGAGAATATTAAGTTTTGTATCCAATAGCGAGTAGACGCTCTACCTCGACTAAGAGACTCCACTTAAGACCGGCATAGGAAATTCGGATAATATAATATGTATAATATGTTATATATTTTTAGCTAATTCCCCAAGACATCACTATCGAACAATCAGGAAAGCAGGTTCATGCGAATTATCACGTCCAATTCAGAGGGCTTGGAGATTTTAGGACGGAGAATCTCAACGGGCGACTCGGTCTGGTTTCAAGAGGCACTGGCCCTCTCGTGCGTATGTCGTTGACCCATCAGCTCAACCGCGATGGTCATATCACAGGAATCGAAGTCAGCAATTTTGCGCTGCTTGAACAAGTCTAGTAGAGTCATGGTTAAGTGATAGTATAGAAAAAGTCGAATATAATGAGCTCACGGACACCTACTTTGCATATATTTGACGCATCACTTGGAATAGCCCAAGAAACGGCCAATCTGGAACAGGGATCGCAATCATCGCCCCACGCTGGGTCGCTGACTCCTAGCATGATATGTAATAGGGAGATCGGCGCAGAATATAGGGAAAGGTCATTTATTAAAAGTGAGAAATGAGTACGAATTCGCCCCGAGATAGGAGGCGTGAGGGAGTAAAGACCTTGTTAATTACGGAACCAAGGTTACGTGGCTTGCGGTAAGGCCCCGGCTAGCTGAAGCCATCATGATATTTTAGAAAGTACAGAATTATGTGTGTTCACTTTATTCATTGTTGTTTCGGTGCTTCATCCTACATAAACTTTGGTTCAGCAACATATGACTCCGCATATATGACCAAAGAAAACCCAAACCCTGCATCCATCGATACGCAGCCGTGTACAAAGGGGGCTCGTGGAAGCTCATCATAATCTTCATTGCATCCAGAAAGCCATCACGCCTTCTCCCTCAACTTAAACATCAGCGGCGTATCCATATTCACCTGACTCTCCGTAGCAAACCACGTACACGGCGGCCGCGTCACGCCCGCCGGGTATCCGATATCATACCGCAACAGCAGCTCCGCCAAAAAGATCTTGAGCTCGTTGGCAACCAGGAACCTACCGGGACAGGACCACTGCCCGTGCCCGAACGATGGAAATTCGTTGCGCGTTGACGTGAACTGCCACTGGTTCTCCTGGCCTGGCTCCTGTCTCTTGCGCGCGAAGCGGAAGCCGTCAAAGACATCCGGATCCGCGAATTGCGAGGCGTCGCGGAGCCCTTCGAGCGAGACGGCGAGGAGCGAGCCCTTGGGTAGGCGGGTGCCGTCCGAGAGAATGGTTGTTTGTTTGACGTAGCGGTTCATCGCGGCTACGTGGGATCATGTGTCAGTTAATCGAGTGTTTTGTCTGGCGAATCTACCGAGCTGCTTTTTGGGGGAGTTCGTACTCAGCTGAACAGGGTTCATGCGTTGCGTCTCCTTCAAGAAACTGTCCATCAACCTCATCTTATACAACGTCGTCTTCTTCCAGCCCCCGTCCTCGGCGAGAACCTTGTCAATCTCCTCCCTCATCGGACCGATGCACTCAGGGTGAGCCGCTAGGTCATACAGAACATTACACAGCAAATCGACAGTCGTATGCGTGGACGCAAACGCAAGCGAAATCATGGCGCTCACGGCATCAAAGTCCTCTTCCTTACCACGCTTAGACGAGTTTTTGTAATACCACTCCAGCGCGTCATTGAACTTGACATCAGCGCCGGCATCACGCAGCCGCCGGCGCTCCTCAATCTCAGGGAGGATAAGCGTCCTCGCGACCTCGCCGTACTTTTTGAGGGCAATGATCTGGGGCAGGAAGCGGTAGAGAACGGGGCGGAGAAATTTGGGCGTGGAGAGCAGCCCGCCGATGGCGCCGAAGATGCCTTGCGGGTATTGCGTGCAGATGTAGAGCCACTCCTTGTTTTTTGTGAATCTCTTGCCCAGGAAGACGAGAGTTGAGAGGCGCACGCCCATTTCTGCGGCGTCTTTGCCAAAGGTGTATGAGGTCCATTCTGATGATGGGTTTAGCCACAGCCAAGGAATAGCGGAAAACGGATCGAGCTTACCGGTTGTCTGTGGGAAAAACTCGCTGAGGATTTCGCGTGCTTCTTCCGCTAAGAGGGGTGTGGCCTCGCCTAAGATTTGGATAAAGCGCAACAAATTAATGACTAGTAAGAGAGGAAAGATGGCATCATCATGGAAAATACCCACTGAGATATTGTGTCATGTTAATTCTCAGAGATTCCTGGAAGATACGGTCCTCATTGATCTTGTGCGCCCAGTCTAGGCCTGGGTATTGCCCAAATAGCCTCTACGTTCATTGGTTAGATCCCGAAAAACATTATACATGTCATGCATGTGAATCCAACGAGAATCAAAACAGCGTAAGAAACTCAAGACATACTCTTTCGGCAGACTTTCCGAAGTCCAGGTTCGGGTGGTCCTTGATAAGAGGGACATATCTCGGGGGCAAGACGGTGATGGGCACGTAGCCAATGACCTGGAAAGGTCCATTGTACTACATGAACGCGACGCTGTTAGCCATAAAAATTCCCCTTCCAAGGACTTAAGTATGAAATGAACCATTCCTCACCTTCTGAAGACCCTCTTTGATGAGATTCTTACAGTCCGTCACGAAACGATATTGTGCCTTGATATTGAGAATGTCCCACTTTGGACCCCCGACATAGGGAATACCTCGGAACGGCTGAGTGCTGTAGTTGAAGTAGAAGAAGACAACCAGAGACAATACAGCGACGGTAACGGTCACGTAATTGTTGCCGCGGGCTTGCGCAAGCAGGTCTAATGCGATCTCCATCATGGGCAATCGGACTTCGGTACAACGTGATTCGAGAGTAAAACACCTTTCTGGCCTGCATTACGTCTATCCGTCCAAAAGGCTAACAGAGCCCGCTTAAAAGCTTACAACAAGAAAATGAAACTCAAGACATTGTTTCCAATGTCTTGGCGTCTTGATGGATTAGGCCGAGTTACAAATCGAACCAAAGCAGCCGATGTCACATTGTGGTCAGCATGTGTCGGGTCTTTTATCATTGGCTTTGGATACGACATGCATGTACGCTCGCCAGATAGGTACATGCGAGATTTGATACCGGTAAGACGCAAATCACATGAGTTTAGCCGTCGGCTTCGGATGAATTGTACAAATGCAGTGTCTCACCTTTGAAATACTCCAAAAGGGGACGGGAACCTGATGACATGATTGGAAGGATCATGCACGCCGCGGGAGTGGCGCCGGTGCCGTACCTTGTTCGAAAGAAGGGTTCAAAAGGGGAACAGTCCGTATAAAAACCCGAGACCAATGTTCAAGGGGCGGCAACAAGCCGGCCAGTGCCGTTTCTGCCGTTGGTGTGCTTATGCTTACAGCCTGCGTAATTGTGATCCCTTATCGACGGTAGACAATGATCCTTTCCAAGACATGGGCGAGCCTTTTCGCGCCACTTCAACACACGCCGACAGGCCAAATTCAACTTGTGTTGGGGGTGCTGGTATTTCTGGTGGGTGGATGAGTACCAAAGTTCTTTTGTTTTATCGGTGGTGTGGCACAATTGCATCTATGGTGGTGTGGCCTTGCTGACACCCTCGCTCACGTAGATCGTCATACACCGGGTTGTTGTGACCATCTACCGGCTATGGTTCCATCCTCTTTCCAGATATCCAGGCCCCAAGTGGTGGGGAGCGTCGGATCTCTTCTGGCTGTGGCGGACCAACGTCAGGGGCACCTACACTCGTGAGGCTCCGGGTCTTCAACGGAAGTTCGGCAACATTGTGCGCCTCGGGCCGGACCGCCTGATGGTGGACGGCAGCATCGCCTGGACGCAGGTCTTCTCACTCAACGCCACGGTACACGGCATGGATGAGTTCGCCAAAGTGCCAAACCAGCTGTTTCCAGGCGACTACAAGACAATTGTTGCCGCGCCGCGGGACGAGCATCGCCGTATGCGACGCCAGCTGAACCACGCTTTCAGTGACGCTGCGCTCAAGGAGCAGGAGGGCATCATCGGTCGTTACGTCGAGAAGCTAGTCGATCACCTAGAGCGAGCGTCGGGTGCCGTGGACATTGTGACCTGGCTCAACTACACCACGTTTGATGTCATTGGAGATCTGACCTTCGCCGAGTCATTCCACAACCTCGATGACAGCAGCTTTCACCCGTATGTTTCGGGCTTCTTCAGGGCCATCCGTGGCTTTGCGTATAGCCGAATGATCCTGGCGAAGCCGCACCTCACACCGTTCTTCCTGATATTTGTGGGCTGGCGTGAGATCTGGACCGCCATCTCGACCATGATGGAGAACATGAAGCTGGGCGACTCGAAGGTGAAAGCGCGAATGGCTATGGGCGCCGAGCCCAAAGACGGCCGGCGCGATTTCATGACGTACATGATGCGGGAGACGCGCGATGGAAAGCCGGGCTTCTCGGAGCAGGAAATCATGATGAACAGCGGGTTGCTGATCGGTGCCGGCAGCGAGACGACAGCGTCGGCTGTGAGCGGCTTTTTCTTCTTTGCCGGCATGTCACCAGCGGCACTGGAACCGTTGATCGAAGAGATTCGGTCTGCGTACAAGTCCGAATCGGACATCAACCTAGTCAACACGCAGCATCTACCATACCTAAGGGCAAGTATAGATGAGACACTGCGTTGTTTCCCCACTGTCGTCGAGACGCCACCTCGTCAGTCTCCTGGAGCCATGTTTGAAGACAAATGGGTCCCTCGCGGTGTGAGTTCCTCCTAATCGCTTTATACCATTGCCTCTGCACCAATCATGAGACTGACATGAATCATCGCTAGACGCTCCTCCACGTGAACCAAGTGGCGACCATGCGAAACAAGGGTAACTTCATTGACGCAGAGAGCTGGTGTCCGCAGCGCTGGCTCCCCAAGGCGCATCCTCTGTACGATCCGAGGTTTGAATACGACAACAAGGCTGCTTTCAAGCCCTTTAGTTACGGGCCTCGAGACTGCGCCGGCAAGAACCTGGCGTACTCAGAGATGCGGCTGATGATCTGCAGAATCCTATACCGGTTGGACTTTGAGTTGGTCGAGGGCCAGGAGCAATGGTACACCGATAAGCACGTATGGAGCGTTTGGGAGAAACAGCCTCTAAACTTGAGATTCCGGCCTAGATTACAACACTGAGAGTGTTGAAGGAGCACTTGGCGACTGACTAGAAGATGGATCAAGGAAAGAGGCGTATATATCTACCGAGATCTAAATTTAGATAGGACAGAGCAATTACTCTGCTCAGTCATGTAGCTGACTGGGAAGTGCTGTGTAATGTACACTCGCTCATGGCATTTCTTGCTGGAGCTGGAGACGGCCTATCTAATGACTTTGACAAAAGTCAGGCACACGGGTTTCCGAGACATAGACGTATCCAATCTAAGGTGAATAAGTCCCAAAGGCACCTGACGGCAGCTACAGCCGTTCCTCAACCTCAGCGTTCTATGGTGTCCTGTTCCCATTGCAAGCGACCCAAAAGTCTCAAAAGCCTGTCAATGATACGCTGGAGGCCTCCCCCATCGTTGATGAAGGACTGGTCGCTGTCGCTGAGAGCCTGGGTAGATTGGAAGTCCTGGAGCAGACTGTGGTGGGTCACTAGACTCTTGTAAATAATTTGAGAGGCGAGAATATTTGCCTCATCGTCCTGTAGAAGAAAGCCTCCGAGGGTCATCTGCGTCCGGGTACAGGTGACAGTAGTAGCGGGTAGCTTGAGTGAAAACAGATGGGCGCTGCCGAGGCCTGCCGTGCCGTTCGTCAGTTTGCTATACAGGCCGAGGCCGAGGATTTGGGGCGACGGAGACAAGAGTATAGATAGATCATAATAGCA
Organism: Colletotrichum tamarilloi; assembly: GCF_030869305.1. Taxonomy (NCBI): domain Eukaryota; kingdom Fungi; phylum Ascomycota; class Sordariomycetes; order Glomerellales; family Glomerellaceae; genus Colletotrichum; species Colletotrichum tamarilloi. The sequence goes on from NW_026849458.1 coordinate 64,000, forward strand.
ACGCCGAGACTATAGATGTTGAACTTACGATCCGGCGATGTCTGTGAGAAGTAGTCGATGTCTGTGTAGGCGTATGTAGTGGCCTCGAAGAGAGATAGGAGCTTCTCGGAGGCTGTAGTCAAGGCACAGGTGACGTTGGCATTGTTGGTATTGTCATTGTTGCAATGGCGACAGCGTGTGGCCTGGCGCCATTGTTCGACAACGGAGTGATGAAGCTGCATGACGGCGTCGAACGAGACGATACCCTCCTTTGGGATTTTCTTGAGCAGTCTGGATGCTTTTCGGGCACAACTACACTTGGACGTCGACGCTGATGCCGACGTAGAGGGGATTGCTTGTGCTTGGTTTTGTTCGTACTCATGCCAGTCGCTAGACTCGTACGACGATGATATTGACGCGTGAGATTGCGGCCCAGGGGACCCCTGATGGTTTGGAGCAAGAAGTCAGCAAGAAAGTCTGTAAAACCTCTCCCAGATAAAAGATGATAGATTGGTGCTTTGGTCACCTCGGAACTGTAGTCGAAGATGCTGCTGTGTGCCATCGGGACGGTATGTCATATGACCATGAGGGAGTCGAATTGAGTAACACTCATGGAAGAGGAAGACGAATGGAAGACGGTGACTCGGCCAATTGGCATACCCAAAGAACCGGTAGGTAATATCAAGAAAACACCCAGATAAATGCTTGCGAAGTGGCTAAGTTCGGACAGAGGGTGTTATCAAGTGAGCGTATCGAGCACGTACATGGCAGCGCAGCCTCGATGGAACCATTGTGATTCAGACCTTCCATCACAAAGGTGACAAAAGTCTCCAAAGGACCCCATCCTGGCAAGCACGCAAGACAGCGGATAAGGTAGGCGCAACCAGGGTGGCCTCGGGATGGATGCAGGCAGTAGCCCGCCGTTGAGCTAAGGTAGCGCACCGTTCCTCCCTCAGGCTAAGTGGGTATCTGATTGGCCGCTTCGCGAATGGACTTCCACTACCGTCCACACTCATCACTAAGGTACTCCGTACCATTGCGCGGTACAGCGGTACCTAGCCAGCGGCACACCTTACCTAAGCACGTGCCTAGGTACCGCATTAACCCCACTTGCTTCCCGTTCCCGGGGGGTTTCCTGGGGTACGTAGAGAAAGGTACCTCCACCAGCATGAATGAAGATGCAAGCACGTGGTAAGGTAGGTATCTACAACAAAGTGGCTACCTGCTTTGGAGTCCCCGACGGCATCCAGGCCCAAACGGGTAAACGAGAGGCTTGTCCTTCCTGCTTTTCACCGCGGAGACGGAGTTTGGACATTGACCTTTCCATCCAAGGTGCACCTCCTGATGCGTGTGACATAGGATGAGTGCCTACCGGTATTGGTATGTGGTGGCAACGAGATCCTCATGTATGGTTGGAAGGTATTGACCCGAGCCCACTTTGCTGTGCCTTCCTCTCCTCCACCCCGTCCTTTGCTCCAAAATGATGCCACTTTTGGTAAGATAGAACCTCATTGAAACCTTCCTACAGTGGACCATAAATCAGGGGAGGTGCGGATCGAGAAGGGGCACGAAAGAAAAACACAGAAGCAAAGAAAAAAGATTGTACGCATGATATCAAGTACTTGAGAACCTGTCCAAGGTAAGGTGTGCAGGATATCAGCTAGAATGGCGTCCGATTGAGATGCTGGGATTGGGCAATGGGCAATGATAGCAAGCCCCGTCCCAAATTGGTCGTTGACCATACCGGCACTCTTCATTTGACAGCTTGACGATTGCCATTGACGGCTTACAGATGGCGGAGGAATGGGTACAACCCCAAATTCACAAAAGTCTCAAACGAGTCTGGAATGACTTAGGTAAGGGTGGGACAATTATTCCCGACTGGGGGGGGTGTGAAGTGTGATGAAGTATGGTGTTTCCGAATGATCCAATGACAAGAATGCGTTTGCGCCGCACCCTCATCACTCGACTGCAGGGCACGCTGTACCGCCCATTTGAGAGCCGGCGTAATTTTGCACCGGTCTGGTCCACATTACAAATCTGGGCAAGTCGGCAAGCAAACAATCCGATTCACTCTTCACCCTATCGCGAGGTACGTACCGTTTGGGATATTCAGCAATTTCACCATGGCCAGATGGTGCAAGTCACGGGCACGTCGAAGTGTCTTTTTTTTCTCCTTCAAAAAACCAAGAAAATCACCTCTCATCTCCCTTTCTAGTGGTTTCGTATTCAGAAAGCATCCGTTGCACAAATCATTCGATGCTCTGCGAGGAGGCAAGCAGACAATACTGGAGCTATCTCTGTTAGTCGCCCTTGAATAAAAAGCCATCATTACCACCATCACAGCAGACAAGATCACACCAATTGCCGGAGGAACAGCAACAAACCACCGTCACAATGGCCACCGCGACTCCAGAGGACCAGCCACGCTCACAACCTAGCGTCGAGCTGACGCGCTCTTACGAGAACAAGACCGAAGCAACCCTCGGCCACAGTCACGATGCAGCCCCTGGGCCCACAGCACCAGTCGATAGCGAGAAAGGAACTGGGAGCGCCGACGGCGATGACGATAAAGCAGAAGAGGGCGACTACGCCACCGGCTTGAAGCTTTTCATTCTGATGACTTCCCTCTTACTATGCCAATTTCTTGTCGCCTTAGACATGGTCAGTCTTCTGCTTGCTTCCCCCCCCCCCCCCCTATTGCTCTCTTATGTCACCTTTGCAACTATCTTACCTTACTAACACCGTATGCCAACAGAGTATTATCGCCACTGCCATTCCCAAAATCACTCGCGAATTCCAAAGTCTTGATCAGGTCGGATGGTATGGCTCCGGTTTCCTCCTTACCCTCGCCGGCTTCGTTTCTCTCTGGGGCAAGGCCTTCAAGCATGCCAGCATCAAATGGGTCTTCTTGTCCGCCGTGGTCGTCTTTGAGCTTGGGAGCTTGATCTGTGGTGAGTGGACTAGCATACCAAATTTCCAATGGTCGGTTCCTTGTTCAGTGGCTGATTTGGCCTTTATATTACAGGTGTGGCTCAGAATAGCACTACCCTCATCGTCGGTCGCGCCATCCAAGGCTTTGGAGGTGCTGGCATGACCAGCGGAGTCTACCTCATTGTATCCGTCTCTGTCGTCCAGAAGCTTGTCCCTGCATTTTTGGGCCTTCTTAGCGGTATCTTCAGTGTTGCTAGTGTCGTCGGCCCCCTTCTTGGTGGTGCATTCACGGACCGTCTTACTTGGCGTTGGTGGTGAGTGTCTGCAGCATTGCAGCTCCATATTACCGTGAAGTTACGGCGCACCGGGACTGACCTGGCGTTTCCTCAGCTTTTACATCAACCTCATCGTCGGCGCGCCCTCTATTCTCTTCCTGGCTTTCTTCTACAAGCCACCTGCTCACCACAAAATCGAGCCCATTGGCTGGAAGGACTTCATCTATACTTTAGACCTGCCGGGCGTCGCTGTCGTTCTCGGCGGGCTGACGTGCTTCATTCTCGCCATTGAATACGGTGGTGTCACCAAGGCCTGGAACTCGGGTACAGTTATCGGTCTGCTGGTCGCCTTCGGTGTCCTCGTCATAGTCTTCATTGTTCTCGAATGGTACCAGGGTGACCGTGCCCTGCTTGTTGGCCGTCTCATGAAGCGGAGGACTATCGCGGCCTGCGCGGTCTTCGTTTCCATGTAAGGCTCCTCTCTCTCGGGTAGAATTTGGTTAACCTATTCTCTGGATCAACTTCTCCTTCTTCCCCTTGGCCTACAATCTTCCAATCTACTTCCAGGCCGTCAACGGAGTCTCCCCCTTGCAGAGTGGTATCCGATTACTGCCAACTATTCTACCGATGAGTAAGTTCAAGTGATCACCATCGTTGATGACAAGAAGCTGACCGCATCGTCTTCAACAGCGCTGTTCAGTCTCTTCTCCGCCCCAGGTATCGTGCTAGTCGGATGGTACCAGCCGTGGCTAATGACCGGCGCATCGCTCGCCGCCATTGGAGCCGGCCTCATTTACATGCTAGACATCGACTCCACCAGCGCGCAATGGATCGGCTTCCAGTTTGTGGCCGGCGTCGGTACGGGTCTGGCAATGCAGCCGCCCGTCATCATCGCCAACGCCATCACCCCGAAGCAAGACAACAGCATGGCCATGTCGGACGTGCTCTTCTTCCAGTTCATTGGAGGCACCTTTGGCATCGGCATGGCGCAAGCCATCTTCAACAACGGCCTCATCAGCAGCTTGCCCGAGCTGGCACCGATGGTTTCTCCGGCCGAGGTCCTCAGCATTGGCGCGTACGACTTGAAGAATGTCTTGTCGGGTGATGCACTGACTGGCGTGCTGAGGGCGTACATGCGCGGTCTGCACAATGCTTGGGCCATGAGCATCGCTGGCGCCGCCGTCGCCGTGTTTTTACCCCTGCTGGGAGCCTACATGAAGCTCCCCAAGACGCCCCCCAAGAGCTGGGATGAGAAGCCGACGACCGATAAGGCCGACGCGCGATCTTGATTTCTGGTTGGTGTCTGGATTTTTCAAGTCCAGAGACGGGCCCCTGGCAGCAGAAATGCCCCCCTCAAGGACGAAGACTTACACACATGGGAAGCTAACAGCGGGAGACTGGGAATCTTTGTGTGAAGATATGATCTCCTTGAAGAACCTTTTTCCTTCGTGGTTCCGATAGAAATTTGAAGACAGAATTGGCGTGATGGATCGGAACAGGATTCAGGATTGCGGTGTAATACATTCACTGTCATAGATCCCGTGAAAAAATAGACACATTTCTTGTACGCTGTACGCAACTCCGAATTTTTTTGGTTGACCTCTGCTGCAACTCAAGCTCAAGCATCCATATCGGCCTAGTGAATCTTGTGAAAAACGTACTGCTTGCCTACGTCGAATTTGAGTTGTGGTGGGCCTGAAGAAGTTATCCACACGATCGTCCGTCCGAACTACCCGTACATGGACGCAAGGTCAAAGTTACCCGCCACACGTGGCTAGCGCATGGGTGGCTGGATTACGGGAGGCAAAGCTGTGATCGTAATCATTGATGATGGAACGGTGAAAGCTACAATCTGACAAAGCCTCACATAAGGCACTCGGGAGGTGGCAGATTCAGCCGTTAGTTTGCTCTGACATGTGAGAATGGTTATGTCCAGCGAATGGAATTGAGCGTGGTCCATTCCGTTGGTTGACGGCTTCTGTCGGTCCGTTCCGTTCCCGTGGCTGTAGGTACGTACCTAGTATATCGGCGACAGAATTATCTTCCACTCAACTAATATGCTCGTCTGTATCACTATTACTATAATCATTATTATCACCATTTGATGATATCTCTTCTCGCCTTTAATTTCTTCATATTCCATGGGTAACATACCTTGAACAGCCTAGGTAAGGATTATGTAGAAAATGAAGGTAACAAGAACGGTAAGAAATTCACCAGGGTAGGATTCAACTGAACGCATTGAGCATTGGCAGGCCTACTATTTCGTCACCGATGGCCGCCTACCTACTCGAGATAATGTGCCATACGACCCGCGATATTTCCAGATATTTTAAACTCCTTCCAGAGTCGAATGTGCGACGCGACATAGTGCCTGTGTATTACTTCGGAACTTCCGTTTAGGTTTGGTCCATACCTACCACACCCGGTGCCGGGTGGAGACCGTCAGCGAACGGGTGGCCGCCGCCCGCAGTCATGCCGGGTTCCGACAAGGAAAGTACGACCAGAAAGGGACCTTGCCTTAGCGCCCCCTTAGCAGCCGTGAGGATATGATTTGGATAGACACGCCCCACCCCCCTCCCTTTCAGCCCTCCTCCGTATCTCTCATTCATCGACCATATTTTCTCGCATGGAAGCCAAGCAGGCAGAAACCCAGGATGGATGAGGTGCGGTTGCTTACGAACTAATTGCTCATTTGAGGATGATCTCTCTTGCAGACTGCAGCGACCAATTCCTTCGAACAAAAAGACCGAGAAACAAAATAACCGATTCGTCAGTTTTCCGCTCCATTCAGAACCACTTCACGACCCAAGATAATACCGCCACCGCCTCTCGCAGTATCAGCAGCCCAAAATGGTCCGCTTGCAATCGCAATGTAGCAGTCGAGACGATGAGAATCCTCTGTCTTCATGGCTACGGCACGTCCGGAGCCATCCTTCGATCGCAGCTCGACGCCTTCATCCACAGGGCCGACGCGAGCTACGAGTTTGTCTTCCTCGATGGCGAATACGAATGCCAAAGAGCCCACGGTCAGTCACTTCGTCTGTTCTACATGTGACTCTATGCAATGCTGATGTAATCTTAGGTATTGGCAAGTTCGCACAGCCTCCTTTTCGATGCTTCAATCAATCCTTTGGCCCCCATGCCATCCAGTCGTCCCTTGACCACCTCCAAGACTTCATTGACGACGAGGGTCCCTTTGATGGTCTCTTGGGCTTCAGTCAGGGCGGCTCCTTGGCCCTCGCCTACCTGATTCAGATGGCCGAAACCATGGCGGCCAACCCAGGAACCCCGCCCGCCTTCTCCTTCGCAGTCTTCCTCTCTACCATCGTCGCCTTCTCCCCGGACCCGAATTTCTGCTCTCACCTCATCAATGGCCTAGCCCCTAGCGACCGCGAAAACGTCCTCGCAGGCTTTCCCCGCGGCGCCACCCACAATGACTACGCCGCTCTCACCGGGGCCCCTGAGCGCGCTATTTTCTTTAGCTCCCTCGGGAAGGTCCTAGAGACATCCATCGTCGGCGGCTTCATCGCACCGGACACGCCTCTTGGCCTCGAAGCGCTGCTACATTCCGAGTCGGTAGCCACGAACAATGACATCGACCATCTCCCGCGCATCATGCATCCCGTCATCGCCTCGCCAGCCTGCAGGGTCCCTGTACCAACCGTCCATGTCGTCGGCGCCTTTGATGACCCGCTACTGGTCAGCATGTCGAAGCTGATGGAGGGGCTCTGTGAGGCAACGCTGACGCGATCGCTGGTGCACGATGGTGGCCACGATGTGCCGAGGAAACCGAGAGATGTGCAGGCGTTATGGTCCGCCGTCGAGTGGGCTACACGAGAGGCGGCAAAACAGGTGTGGTAATCTGGGTAGTGACAACGGGAGTGCTGATGATTCTGGATCTCAGGTACGTCGGGCAGTTGATTTCGGGTGGTTTTACTTTTGTCAAGTTGTCCTTGTGGTGTGGGGCTGACGACATGGAACCCCGAAGACTCGACTGGCGAATTGATACTCCGATACTCGGTAGAAAATACCTCGATTTGCATTCGAGTTTTCACTAGATAGATGAAAATACAACCATAAACAGAGTTTTCTCCCATTTCTGATCTCTATTCTGACCCTGGCTTTCTCTTACACAATCTCTCAGCACCAAGATGGAAAAAACTGCCAGGACGACCCTGAGCACTGCTCGTTATTCGGACAACTGGTCATCCAAGGGCGGGTGGTATCTCGTGTGCGCCTACTGCGCCTGGGAGACGATCGCTCTGACGCTGTCGACGCTCTACTCCTTCGCGCAGCCAGTCGTGCAGGAGACGTATGGCGTGGGTAACGTCCAGATCGTCACACTAGGCCAGTCCATGCAGATCATGGGAAATATGCTTGGTGTATCGCTGCTGAGCCCCCTCTCGTACGGCTCGAAAAACAGGTCCCCTTGATCAAGTCTTCCACCTTGCTAACCTGACGGGACGGTAGGGATGTCTTTGGTCGCAAGACCGTTACGATATTCTCCATGCTGGCTTACTCCGTCCTCAACCTAGTCAGTACATACCTATACACGCCCGCTGTTGAACCGTGTCATAGACGGAGGGGGACCGTCCATATTCGGGACTAATCAGTAGAGTACAGGGTACAGCATACGCACCCAACCTACCCACCCTCATTCTCTTCATGTTCCTGAGCGGCGCCGCCTGGTCAACCTCCCTCTCTCTCGTCCCCGCCGTCTTCAGCGACCTGTACCTAGACAGAGACGACATTGGCCAGCCCATTGCACTCTTTGTCATTGGTGCCAGCGTCGGGCCCACCCTCGGCGGTGTCGTTGCCACGGCTCTCATGGACGCTGGGGCTGATCTCAAATGGTACTTTTTGATCACTGTCTTTGTTAGTGCCGTGTGCGCTATTCCCATGTCGTTTGTGCCCGAATCTCTCAATGCGGCCCGGGCCGGTGATGGAAGCAAGGTCACCGGTCCGGTTCCGCAGACTAATCTTGACGCCAGTCCAACCCCGCGCGGGAGTTGGTATTTCCTGACGAGAGTTTGGTACCTACTTGCCACAGAGCCCATCATCTGGATCACGGGTATCTACAACGGCCTTGCCAACGGTGTCTTTGTTCTAACTGTTGGGGGCTCCATCACGACCCTGACGGAGTTCAAGGGTCTTCCGTAAGCAACACCTCTCTACTTGGTTTCTTTCTTTTCTCCGCGTCATCTGCAGACTTGTCCAGCACACACTGAATGACTGACTCGCGGCAAAGTCTGATGGAAGCCGCCATCTCCATCATCTTCATGGCCATCGGCGTGGTACTCGTATGGTTCGTCATGCCTACACAGACCCGCCTCTACAGGGAAGACAAAAAACGACACCACGGCCGCGCCCTCCCGGAGTCAAGACTCCTGCTCGTCCATGACGTGATCTGGATGTTCCCCGCCGCCTTAGCCTGGTCCGCTTTTACAGGCGGCGCCGCGTGGGGTAAATGGCACCAGGCCGTGACGGGCGGCGTCGTTGCGTTTACAGACTCGTTTCTGTACCAGTGTCTCTTGATCTACATTCTGGGTAAGTTGCGAAGCATCACGTCACACATCCCGTACTTTTTACGAGATGCCGAATGCTGATGCGAGAGTCTGAAACAGACCTGTACCCCGAAGAAGCCGCGTCCGCTACGGCGGCCTGGCTGATACCCTGTTTTCCTGTACAGGCTGCGGCTGTGCACTTTGGTGTCCCCATGTTCCAGAAGCTCGGCCCGGAGTGGGCTTTCGGTCTGCTGGCTGTCTTTACGGCTGGGTTTGTGGTACCTGGGTTTTACGCGATCAAGAGGTACGGACCAGCGATGCGGGGGAGGTCCCCTGCGACTAAGAAGGGCTTTCGGCTTTGAGTTCTTGGCTGGTCCTCATGTCTTGTATTGAATATCATAACTTGCCGCCTGTCCGCGTCGAATAATGGCCAAGGTAGGCGATGGCTGGAGATGGTAACCACTGCCTTTGAGTATTCGCGACGAGGTACTCACTTTGTACTCTGGAGGTTTTGCTGGGGCATATAGTTTATTGTTTGTCTTAATGGCTGAATGCCGAAGCACAAGGGTTCATGAACTAGAAGCTATCATCACGCTGTGGACACGAAGTGCTGCGGGGGAGTATGGCAATGACATAAACATATAGAATCGACAATCGAGTGATGGTATGGGATCCCGACCTCACCCTTCTGTAAGCTACTTTGTTCAACTATGAATATTCTGACATTGAATACGATGATAACTTCACCCCGAACTCATGCGTGCCCGTGCAAAAGTTTTCCGACATAACCTAATCGGGCAATAATGTGGTGTCTTGACCAATCAGATGGCTTCAACGGAAAGGCGCACAGCTTCGCAAACGGAATAGATCTCGATTCAACCCCACAGTCTGCGCCCGACGAAAAGCTTGCACTCGACCATGTAAACATCCTCAAGCAAAAGCAAAGAATGAGTTGACCGTCTGCATGGAGCACCAGAGCCGAAACTTGCAGCCAGCAATCTGACTGTATCATAAGAAATGTGAGACACCCCCAAGATAATCACCCGAAGTCGATGCAACAAAGTCCCCGAGCTGAAAATTCGAACACAAAATTAAAAACGTCCATGCCTGTCAGACGTCAGCAGCCCACTCTCCATGTGTCATTGAATTGACGTACGCTTTACACTCAAGGCAATCCCACAAATGTCCGCCACCACAGAAATCAAGAGATGGGGCAAGGCGGACTTGGATGCATTCCTCGGTAGCCTGCCCACGGAGGTAGACACGTCGACGCAGTACCCCGGCTCGTGCCTCTGCGGCGGAGTTCGATTCTACCTCGCGGGCGAGCCCCTCAAGAAGGTGTTTTGCTACTGCGATCATTGCCGCAAGAATTCGGGCGGGACTGGCCAGCAGGTGCGGATTCAACCTCGCCTCCCCATTCCCTTGGCGGGTATCTAACACACCGTCTTCTGGTCGCAGTACATCATATACCAGGCGGAGAATATGACGATTGACGATCCCAAGGGCTACAAGACCGTCTACACTATCCCGGGAGATACGGTAACGCTGTTCCCTAAGGAAAAGTACTTTTGCAGCCAGTGCGCATGCACCCTCATTGTGATGCCCCTCATGTTGGAGCGGAAGCTCGCCTTCGTTCCGACGGGTCTAATGAATCATGGGTAATTAAACTTTTCACAACATTGTACCTTTCTTTGGTTTTAGGCACCGAGAGCTTTGTACTAACTGGTTAATGGAACAGCCTGGACTACTTCAAGCCTGACTTTGAGTATTTTGCGGATAAGCGTCCGGCCTTTTTGGCTCCGATTCCTGGTGCCGGATCCTATAAGGTGCAGGCGGGAGAGCATGTACCTTTGGATGATACGTCGGTGCAGTCGTCCAAGTAGGGTTATTCTGGTGGCACCATAGTGGCAGGGAAAACGGTGTACTATATCGGACTTCTTGACCTGCCATTCCTATCAATCTGATGGCATTTCAAGGTTTCGGCATTCCTGTGCGGCCAAGCCCATGTTACACGATCATCTGGACTAGTGATAACGAGTAGTGTCAGCATCCCACAGTACACACACCTTGATAAAAGTATTGGTAAATTTGGAGCAAGTGCTCCAGCATAAAGAATTATAACTCGAGTAACATGAAGCAAAGGCGATAACATATAGTCGAGATTGGTCAAGACACACAGCAAGCAGTCGGCGGAGATCTGGGTTTCTTGATTCACAACAATAAACCTGACTCCAAGTGCAGCGACATTTGACAGCGCGTACTTTATTACAATTGAACCATATACAATTCATTCTACGCACTGGTCCCGATCACCATAACCCTGACGCCTTGCGTCCCCTCCTTTGGTATGGGCACGAAATAATCAGCCGCCATGTCAACAGCATCCCTGCCAGTGTCGTAGAGCTCAATATCCAGCCTCCGAAACACCGTTGCCAGCCCGATATATAGCTCCGCCATGGCGAAGTTCATCCCTAGGCACATGCGCGGGCCCTTGCCGAAGGGCACCAGATACCGCGACAATGGCTTACCGGACGCCGTCTTTTGGTTCTCCAACCACCTCTCGGGGCGAAAGACATCGGGTTCAGGATATATTTTGGGATCGCGGTGTTGTATATATGATGTCATGCTGAAAGGTACGTTGGGTGGGATCACGTACGATCCGTAGGTGATGGGGCCGTCGGGGCTGATGCGGGAGAGGCGCTGTGTGATGCCGAAGGCCAGTCGCAAAGCTATGGAAACACAAAGACTCAGATTTCAATCTCTTTATTGAGGCCCATCAAGAAGTGGTGCCAAGACTTCCAAGAAATTGGAAGATACTCACATTCCTGAACGACTGCATTGAGAAAAGGAAGACTCTCCAGTTCGTGGAGGGGCGGCATAGGCTCATTGGCGCGTGGAATTCGAGTCTTCAACTCTTCGCGCAGTCTCTTGAAGACGCTAGGATTGTCCAGTATATGAAATGTAGCGAGGGCCAATGTGGTCTTGGTCGTGTCAATGCCCGCGCCTGTGATACTGGCCGCCTCATGCTTAAGGCGCTCGACGGACAGCTCCTCCGGCGGCAGATTCGACTGCAGGAGTTCGTGGAACACGGTACGATGTTGGACACCTTTATTCGAGGTGTTCTGCCCTGAAATGACCTTGATGATTTGGTCTTTGACTTCCTAGTGATGGGAGCCCACTGGTCAGAGAAACTGATTTATACTGCATCCCAATGACACTGTACTCACATTGTGAAACCGGAAGACGGGGACCATCAACGGGTTCAGAATCTAGGTGACCGACTCTGGGAGCGTTTGAAGCATCGTCAAAAGCCAGGGAAAATGGCCTGCCATATGGAGAGACATGGCCAGCTTCCTGATTGAGGTCGTGAATGGCGTGACAAAATCAGGGTAGTCTATGAAATTGTACGAGATGGCAAATGTGTAATAATTAATTGCATCCGACACGAATGCCGCGTACGCCTCATTCATATTGACGGGCTTTACTTTCTCGCTATACCCGGTCGCCAATCGGTCGACCATCTTGTCGGCCATGGACTGCATCTGCGAGCTGAACCCCGCAACCTTTTGCTTCGCAAAGAAAGGCGAGATAGCGGAGCGGCGAAGGTGGTGATGGGCATGGTCGATGGTGTCAAAAGAGGACAGGTGTAGCCCGAACCGATATCGGAGCTTCTCGATCTTGCTGTACCGGGTTTTATTGTTGAAGAGGACCTCGTAAAAGTCTGGGTCGGCGATGTGAACTTCCCAAGGTGTGATTCGGACAATTGGACCTGCCCGGGGAGTCAGTATCTCGACTTTCAATCTCCACTACGCCGCGAACAAGGCGTATTACCGTATTGACGATGCCATTCTTCGATCTGAAAGGTGAACTGCCCTCCCTTAAACACATCCAAGTACGTCTCATACCAACCAGTTGCTGCCGTCAGCTTAGACCCCGGGATATGCGCAATCGGGCTGAAATAGAGCCGGTATGTGATAAGGCCAGTTACGTAGATCGAATAACCTAGGAGTAGGGCTAAAACAATGGCTTGGGGGCTGAGAATACGATTGGTATCGATGTCTTCGAGATCCATTGTGTAACGCCAGATGGGCATCCCCCTAAACTGGTCGATGTGGCAGTCCAGTCGAAGGAGCTTTGGTCAAAGACATTCAATATTTGGACACAATGAAGTGATATCAGGTGCAGTACGTATTGTTCTTCCGGTTGATATTGTTTATCTTGGTGGTAAGGGACCGGGGACTTTCCGCGAAGCTGACATGTCGGGCATTTCCGAGATGCAACACCGGGCCAGTCGGGGATGGGAATCCTCAGAAGTAAGCTGGGTACATCGGAAGCTTTCTCAATGTTCACTTCAATTTGCGATCGTATTGATTTCGAACAGCAAGAAAAGGGGACAAGGCGCCTTCAGTCGAAGATTCACCCAGAGCATACAGAGCTAACGCACCTTTCGACCAATTTCTCAACACCCCCAGTCCTATTTTCCTGCCCTCCACAGCCATCCAGTTAGAATGGCGGATATTCAGTGGTACCTTCATCCCTGGTCACTCTTGGTCTACCAGACCAGTCTGATCGTCTTCGCCGTGGGCTTCACGCGTCCGGGATCGTTGATTCGACTGGCCCTGTGGCCACTTGCTTTGTTTACAGTGTTTCGTTTTGTCGCCACAGCTCATGTCCTAAACAATGGCTTTCACATGAGCTTTGGTGCCTCAGACGCCTGGCTGACATTTCTTCAATACTGGGACGTCGTACTTCTTAGCAACTGGGACTTCGAGTACGGCGGCCCACAGCCCAAGGCCATGGAAAAGAGGGAGACGAAGCCATGGCGTGAGCGCGCGACTTTCTGGAACCGCTTAGGCTTCGGAATATACGCCGCCTCTTCGTACCGCTGTAGCGGAACTCCCTTTGAGGTGCCGAATCTTGGACCATTTGACAAGAAGGACCCCAAATACGTGCCGTCGAAGGCCAAGTACATCCGCAACGCTGCCATCAGGGTGGTGGTTGTCTATCTGATCCTGGACGCCATGACTTCGTTCAATGATCCGGCAGCCATGCGATCCGTCTTCGCTGACGAGAAGATTCCGCTTCTGCGGCGGCTGTCGCAGCTGACACTAGAGGAAGCTATCATGCGAACGTTTACCTCGTTTTCGTTCTGGCTCGTCAACTACCTGGTTCTTATCCTCTTTTTCGACATCCCGGGTATCATATGTGTCGCGACTGGCCTGTCTGGCGTCGAGTGGTGGCGACCGCCGTTCAACTCCATCTTCGAGGCCTTCACACTGCGCCGTTACTGGGGGTAAGTGGCTCATTCCCCCTCCAAAAGGGCACCAAGTCCATTTCTAGAGAAGTAGCACTAACGTTCGCCTTAGTGTCTTCTGGCACCAGTCCGTTCGAAAGCGCATCAACTCTCCAGCTAACTGGATTGCCAAAGACGTCCTTCGCCTGCCGCGAGGAACCCTTCTCGCACGCTACGCTGTTGTGATCCTCACCTTCACCATGTCCACCTTCCAGCATGCGACGGGTGACATAGCTTCGGCTATCCCAGTCTCTCGCACCGGGTCACCTTGGTTCTTCCTCGTACAGGCCCTCGGCTTCGTCCTCGAGGACGTCTTCCAGTACGTTTGGAAGCAGGTGGCGCCGGCTTCGGCCCGTGACACGTGGTACACCAAGGTGTTTGGTTACGTCTGGGTTTTTGCGTGGATGTTTTGGTGTACGCCATTCTATGCATATCCGGTTTCGGCAAACAATCGGGGAGATCAGGACGCGATTCTTCCTTTCAGCGTTCTGAAGGCTGTCCTGGGCAAATAGAAGGGGCCTTGATATCGAAAGTACACAATACTTCCATCAATAGCCTTGATACGCGGGCCGTGTGTCAAAGAAAGGTTGCGAAGATAAGCATTATCTTTAGGGCCCCTCAACCATAGGTTTTCTTGTTAGGAGCGTGGGAAGGATATCGGCAAGATATCCAGAGTTGGTGCCGATTTTCTAGAATGGTTTAGGATGCATTGGCCCGAATGCATTTATTGAATTTTGTCCATAGTCATGAATCGTAGAGACGAAGTTGTCATGTGTACTCAGAGAAAGCCCATTAATCGACTGATAAGTAATGCCGAGAGCAATAGGGGTAAGGTCTGTCTATGAGAAACAATCTAAGAAGATGATCAAGTATTTACAGTCGATGGGTTCGGGTTTTATAGCTTGATTGCCGACGCTCGTTGAGAAGATGTAGCGATGACGCCGTTTTTGCGACTTTGCAGATCTTTGCGATTATGGAAGGAGACTGGGTCAAAAAAGACTTCGATGTATGCATCTAGAAATACCTTGTCACAGATAATACGAGGCAAATCATGGTCGAAAGATCTCTCGACCTACCTCATGTCACAGGAAAGAACTCCTGGTAGTCTACAGATCCCATCCAATCCTCAAGGCAGCTGGATGGAAATTAAATAAGAGGCTCATTCGATTTCTCTTTTCTCTTTATGTTTTTGCTAAGCGACTGATGCCTCCTCTGAAAACTTACGCGTAAATTACAAAAAGTCTCTACAACCAGATCTAACATGGCCTGTGGGAGGCGTCATTGAGAAAGAGCAAAGCAATCAAAGTATCCCATCAGTTGGTAGATGACGTCAGTTCATTCGACTTTAGACTCTCTTTGATTCTCTTTATTTCGAAATTATGCATAGGTACTTTTATGAAACAATAGCAAGTCAGACCAAGTCAACACGTGGTCCGTCATCAATCCTTCTAAAAGCGCAATATAGACAATCATATTGAAGGTATGAAGGGGTTAATACCCATGTGAGGCTTTAGTACTCGATGCCGTAACGATGCATGTGGAAACGAGGAATACGGACAGGGAAAGTAATGCACCCAGAAATTAGCCCTTGACTTTAGTTCCATGTCAAAGAGATTCGATTAAGAGCTTCGAATCTGATGAATTTTGGACCAGACCTTTCTGCTGGTCGGGGGTTTCTTTGGTTTTCGCTCTTAGTGTCTCGGGGCATTTCATTGTCAAAAAAGCCGCCTGTAAGCACAACGCATATGCGCGCCGACACGTTTAGGATTGGTAAGCTTATCATACACGATATGGAAATGTTTAATTTGCCAAACAACGGTACCCAGGCACATAGTATTAATCTCTGCGATCCAAAAGGCCTTTGGGCTGCCACACTAATAGGACATTGCTTCCGCACCTTGGCCAGAGACACTTTCATCGCTGATTTCAGACTGGATAGACCGCAACCCCTCATCCTGCTCCCGCGACTTGCATAGTCCTATCGAAAAAACACAGTCTCTGCATTGTATCCTAGCGCAGGTGGAAGCCTCAACGCAGGCCTCTTACGAGATCCGCAGATGGCGCAGAACAATGTCGTAGGCAGGGTCGATGGTGCCGACGCCTTAGAGCCAATTGCCATCATAGGCATGGCCTGTCGTTTTCCAGGAAGCGTCTCCACCCCGGAAAGCTTTTGGGAACTTCTCAACAACGCCAGAAAGGGCCACGGAGAGGTTCCCGAAGACCGTTTCAATGCTGAAGCATGGCGACATCCCAGTCACGAAAGAAAGGGAGCTGTAGGTGGAAGAAATGGATCGCTTCGGCGTTCTGCCTTTCAAAAACTGCGGTTACTGATAGGATGCATCTGTAGATCCAGCCTGACAGCGGTTTCTTCCTGGACGAGGACCCAGCTGTTCTTGATGCTCCCTTCTTCTCTATTACGGCCAAGGAGGCCGCCGGCATGGTAAATACCCTGCTCTTGACGCAGTCACTCGAATGATTATCTGACAAGGTGTCCTAGGACCCAATGCAAAGGAAACTGCTGGAAGTAGCCTATGAAGGGTTCGAAAACGGTATGCATTTCCCATTAGAGACGATAGAAGAGAAGAACACAGTTGCTGACAGTCGCGTTCTAGCCGGCATTCCCATGGAGAAACTGGCCGGTAGCGACACATCAGTTTACGTCGGTGTGATGACAAACGACTATGAAATGGTCTCCCAAACCGATATCTACAACCTCCCACATAATGCTGCTTCCGGAACTAGCCGGGCTATGTTGGCAAACCGCATTTCATGGTTCTTCGATCTGCATGGCGCTAGTCTCGCGTTGGACACTGCTTGTTCATCCAGTTTATACGCGTTCCATCTGGCTTGCCAATCTCTCCGGACAGGAGAGTCGCGACAGGTACGTTCAAGACCCCCGTATCCCAACTTGCTTCCCAGAACCGGTCAACAAACAATAGGCACGGTATTCTGTGTTAATGAATGACTTGTTGACCATTTGTACAGGCGTTGGTCGGTGGTGCCAATATGATCCTTCATCCAAACTTCATCTCTCAGCTATCTGCATTGCATATGTTGAGCCCTGACGGTATCAGCCACTCATTTGATGCCCGGGCGAACGGCTATGCACGAGGAGAAGCCATCACCACCATCGTTGTCAAGCGCCTAAAGGATGCTCTTGCCGACGGCGACACTATTCGAGCTGTGGTTAGGGGCACTGGCGTTAACCAGGACGGTCACACACCTGGGATCACGATGCCCAGCAGCGACGCGCAAGCCGCGCTGATTCGGTCTACCTATGCTGCCGCGGGGCTCTCGTACGACGACACGGGCTATTTTGAGGCCCATGGCACAGGAACACCCCTTGGAGTTAGTTAATCCCAATTTTTCTTGGTCGCATGACATAACCTGAGAGATCTACTAACGAGGCTTCCCTCTGCATACAGGACCCTTTGGAGTTGAGCGCCGTTGGAGCCGTATTTGGCCCCTCGAGAAGAGGTACACGGACTCCCCTACACGTAGGCAGCGTTAAAACCAATATCGGCCATACCGAAGGTAGTGCCGGCCTAGCTGGCGTTGTGAAGGCGGTTTTGGCCGTGGAAAAAGGGTATATACCCGCCAACGCCGGTTTCGAGATATTAAACCCGAAGCTCCGACTCGATGAATGGGGTCTCGCATTGCCGCTCGAGACGATGCCATGGCCAGTCTCGGGCCTCCGCCGGGCAAGCATCAACTCATTCGGTTTCGGGGGCGCCAACGCCCACGTCATCCTGGACGACGCTCATCACTATCTGGAGTCGCGCAACTTGGTTGGTAACCACCAGACGGCCGTGTCGGTCGACGGAGGGACATCTACTTCATCCGAAAGCGGAGACAGCGGAATCAGCGACGTGCGCAATCATCGGGACGTAGGTAAACAGCTCGGAAGCGTTTACGGACGCCCCAAGGTCCTCGCTCTCTCAGCGCACGACCAGGCCGGGATCAAGAGGCTCTCCAGTGCATACGCCCAGTTCGCGGCGAAGTCTCAGCACCGGGACGGCAGCTTCGTTCACGAAATGGCTTACACTCTGGCAGCCAGGCGCACCAAACACCCATTCCGCAGCTTCGCGGTCGCGTCGACTGTAGACGATCTCGCGAGCAGTGTTTCCGCGGCGCCGGCGACATTGAAACGCTCAGCAAAGAACGGGACGCTGGCGTTTGTGTTCACTGGGCAAGGTGCGCAATGGGCGACCATGGGGAGGGAGTTGCTTGATGTTCTTGCATTCAAGGAGAGCGTTCTCAGATCGCAGGGATACCTTGACGCACTCGGATGCAAGTGGAACGCGATCGAGCTACTGTGCGATGAGGAAGGCTCCAGATTGGACATCCCCGAGTTCTGCCAGCCCATCTGCACCGTGTTGCAGGTTGCCCTGGTCGACTTACTTGGTCACTGGGGTTTGACGGCGAAAGGTACTGTTGGGCACTCAAGTGGTGAGATTGGTAAGAACTATCCAACACTGGATGATAATACGACTTCAAGCTGACATGTGTGTACAAACAGCGGCTGCTTATGCTGCAGGCGGAATATCCCATGCCAGCGCCATTAAAATCGCCTACTTTCGCGGTCTTTACGTTGAGGAGATTCAGCGCCGTCTTGGAGGTCGCCGGGGCACCATGCTAGCTGCGGGCCTGACCGCCGACGAGGCGCAGTCAGTTGTAGAGGAGTTCTCTTCCCCTGAACAGATCGCTACGGTGGCCTGCATCAACAGTCCCTCGAGCGTAACCATCTCGGGCGATGAGGATGCTATCGGCAAGCTTGAGGCTGTGCTTCAGCAAAGGGGCAAGTTCGCGAGGAAGCTCCGCGTGAAGATGGCGTACCACTCGGCACACATGGAGGTCATCGCAGACGACTTTCTGGCATCCATGGGCGAGCTGGAACTGAAGGATCGATTCACAGCGCCAATGTTCTCTTCGGTTACGGAGGAGGTCTTGGCGAGCCCGTCACAGCTGAGCGCTGCCTACTGGGTCAAGAACATGGTCTCACCCGTACTTTTCAAGGGTGCCGTGGAGGCATTGCTCACTCACTCCACTCTTGCCGAGGGAGCCAACGCCGCACGAAGACAGAGGAAGGTCCCGGTGCGATGGACCGGTTTCGTTGAGATTGGCCCTGCGGGAACGCTCCAAGGGCCGCTAGACCAGATCATGAAGGCTGTCAATTCGAAGCTCTCATCGGACCTGACATACACTTCCATGCTCAAGAGAAAGAAGAACGCCATGATTACCTCGCTCGAGGCTGCGGGTCTACTATGGGCCACTGGCCATAATGTCGATCTGCTGAAGGTCAACGAAGACCCTGATCACCGGAGCGCCCGGTCTTTGGCCAACTTGCCGCCGTACCCATGGCAACACAGCAAACGCTTCTGGCACGAGACACCTGAGAGCCTCGCAGTCAGAAAGCAAAAGAGGCCCAGGAGGGATCTCCTAGGCATCGGGGTTCCTACTCAGAACCCCTTTGAGCCCAGGTGGCGAACCCCCTTGCGCTTGGAGGAGCAGCCGTGGATGGGTGGCCATGTCATTACTGGCACAATCCTGTACCCGGCTGCGGGCATGCTAATCATGGTCCTCGAAGCCGCCCTAGAAATTGCCGAGAATGACTCGAATAGAACAAAGAAAATTACGGGCGTCGAGTTAGGCCAGGTCAACTTCGAGAGAGGATTGGTGGTCCCCAATGATGATGCCGTCGAGACTCACTTGAGCATGCGACCAGACGAAATGTTCCCTGAAAAGTATCACTGGACCATCTTTTCCATCCCATCTGGCGGGACCTGGCAGAAACACTCGTCCGGTACTGTCATCACTATCTACGAGGACACGGGTTCCAACATTGAGGACTGGCAAGCCCGGGCAGAGAGCTTCGAGGACATGAAGAAGCGTGCCTCTAGGAAGCTTGATGTCGCAGCCTTCTACGACCAGCTGAAGTCTATCGGCATGGACTACGGGCCCTTGTTCACCAATGTCGTTGACGCCACCATACTGCCGGGTGAGCAAACAGGTCTTGCGACTGTGTCCATCCCGGACACCAAGTCTACGATGCCACAGGGCGTCGAGTTCCCGCACCATATCCACCCGGCAACGCTCGACGCAATCTTCCACCTCATCTTCATCGCCCTTTTTGAAGGATATCCCATGGACGAAGCATCCATTCCGGTGACGGTCGAAACCATCTTTATCGCGACGGACCAGCCTTCTGGTGCGGGATCCAAGTACGTCGGGTTCTCAAAGGCGAGGAAGACCAACTCTAGAGAGGCGTGTGGCGATATCATCATCTCGGATGAGAGCTGGTCGGGACCCAAGATCGTCATGCGGAACATGGTGGTCCGTCAGGTATCATCCACTGATGATAAGTCTCAGAGCTCCTCGTCGCCCTTCTCTCAAACACCAAAGAGGGTCGGCCGACTTGAGTGGAAGGAAGACGTCGATGCGCTTGCGGGCAAGGTAGCATCACAGGTCCTCTGTGCAGGTGGATGTCAGGACCGTTTCACCGGTCTGAGCAACCCTGACTTGGCTGCGTACTTGGAACTTCTTACCTATAAAGAGGCGGATTTGAGGCTTCTTGTCCTTCATGCCGAGGAGAACCATGAACTGCAATCTTTGGCAACCATCTTCGCACCGCAAGAGGAGCGAGGCCTTCGCGCCGCCGACATCAAGTTTGCTGCGCCGTCTCAAGAGCTTGCAAGGCAATTTCTTTCCCAGCTTGCAGCGAGGCAATATCCGCTGCCCAATAGTTCCGATCTTATATACGTGCCATCAACTGCAGCCCTAGCAGAGGATTCGTCCGATCAACTTGCTGAGGACCTGGGTATGTTTGACATCGTCATCGGGGACAGTCGACAGTTGCTCGATGGTGATGGGGACATCGGGCTGTCTCACATCAAGTCCCTTCTACATCCCGGTGGTCGAGTCGCTTTAGTTGGAGACAAGGTGTCTGCCGCCGACTATCTAAGTGGCGCCGGCTTCGCCCCGGTTGATATCGACTTCAAAAACGCAATCGTTTCCTCAACAAAGGTCCAGAAGAAGCTGGACATTTCCGAGATCAACCTGATTGTCCGGCTCTCGCCTTCGATGGCAGCTTTGAGAGTCCAGGAGGTCTTGAAACGGAAATTGGAGAGCTCAGGGGTCGCGGTCAAGAGCTGCCTCCTCTCCGAGGCCGCCACTTCTGGATCTGAGATCTTTATCTCCCTTCTGGAGTTCGATGAGCCTTGGACAATCAATCTAAATGCCCAAGACCTAGAGGAATTCCGATCCTTGGTTTTCGGCGCCAAGTACCTTCTATGGCTGACGAACAGCGGCATCGCCGACAGAAGTGAGGCGTCACTGGCCTTCTCCCCTACCACCGGCTTGCTGCGCACTATTCGAACCGAGGTGCCGCAAATCGTGCTCCCACATCTAGATCTCTCTATGACTTCGGAACTCGGCCCTGAAGAACAGACAAACTTGGCATTGGAGGTGTTGAGCCTTAGCAGGAAAGACCTATACAAAGGGAAGAATAACGAGACGGAGTTTCTCGAGTCTGGAGGCAGGCTTCTGATTCCTCGGGCCGTGGCAGACTTGCCCTCTGACCATGAACTGGCGTTGCGTTCTGGTCAGCTGAAGTCGGTTCCAGGCGGATTGTGGGAGGCTGGCGAGCCTGGGGACTCAACTCCTTTGAAGTTTGACGTCGCTGGGTCCGGTGTCTGGATCGCGGACACAACCCAGAGTGAACCTCTCAACAACGAGGGGATTGAGATCCAGACCAGCCACATATGCATCAACGGCTCTGACCTTACTCGATCATCAGGCCGATTTGGTACCACAATGGCGACGGAGGCTCTGGGACGTGTGGTCCGTCTTGGTTCCGAGGTCCCGAACCTCAAAATTGGTGATGAAGTCGTAGTCCTGGTTGATGAAAGCGCATTCAAGACACATATCAGACAGCACTTCAGCCTGGTCCAGAAGATTCCGGATGATTTCAAGTCTGAGCTCGCCGTTTCTCTACCGTTGAGCTTCATGACGGCCTACCACGCCATCGTTGAAGTTGGTCGTCTTGCAGCAGGCGAGACCGTTCTAATCCACGCCGTGCATGATGCCGTTGGACTTGCTGCCCTTCAGATTGCGACACAGCTAGGTGCGGCAGCGGTGTTTATCACAGCCAATAACGATGAGGCGGCATCGGAGCTATTGACCGAGTACAACATTCCCCAGAGCCATATCATCCGAGCAGAGGACGGTGACACCGTCTCAACGACCGCCATGAAGCTAACTTCCGGGCACGGCGTCGACATTGTCATCAGCGCTGCGTCGGGCACATCATTGTACTCAGCCACGAAGACGGTTGCTTCCTGGGGCCGGTTCGTGCGCATCGGCACCGATAGGGCTCGTCCCCAGGACATTGGCGCCGCTGTATTCGAGCGCAACGCCTCCATCTCGTCTGTCGATGTCAGACAGCTCCCCCGTGAGAGGCGCGCCCGGCTGCTCGCCATGGCGTTCGGATTCTTGCGGTCCGGACTTGTGAAAGAACGGTCTCTTGTGACTACTGTACGCGCCGTGAAAGACCTGAGCGACATCTTATCCTCAGCTACCGTCGAGCAGGGCAACATTGTCATCGAGCTTGGGGGAAAAGCCGTGGTGCCGGTTTTACCGCGACCGCCGGCTCCGCCCCAATTGGATGCCGACGCAAGTTACCTCATCTCCGGTGGCCTAGGTGCTCTCGGCCTAACTATCGCGAAGAACATGGCTCTTCATGGCGCTCGGCACTTGGTCCTTCTATCGCGATCTGGCGTCGTGAACGCTAGGCAAGAAGACGCCATCCAGGACATCCGCGATCTCGGCTGCGAGGTTGACACTCCCAAATGCGACGTCACAATACACTCAGAAGTTGAAGATGCGATACGAAGATGTGAAACGAGCGGACGAAGGCTTCGAGGCGTGATCCAATGCGCCATGGTCCTTCAAGACTCCATCTTGCAGAATATGACCATCGAGAAATGGAACACCGCGACGCGTCCTAAGATAGTGGGGACGTGGAATCTCCACTCCACGGTGCCCACAGACCTCGACTTCTTCATTCTTCTGTCCTCCATGTCCGGCATCATCGGTAACAGCGGACAGGCAAATTACTGCGCGGGCAACGCGTACGAGGATGCCATCGCGCTTCACCGTCGGTCCCTGGGGCTAGCAGCGACGACGTTGAACGTTGGGCTGGTGACGGACGCGAGCCATTTCAATGCGACGTCTACGGCCGATGATTACCTCAGAAAATACGGCCACTGGGAGTCGGCGAGGGTGACGGACGACGAGATGCAGGCCGTCATCGAAGCCGTCCTCCGCCAGAGTGCTAGGGATCTGCCGGAGCAGCTCCTCGTCGGCATCACGGACGATGTGAAGCGCGACGGTCGCGCAGCGTGGCCCCAAGACCGCAAGTTTGAGCACCGCATCGCGCGAACTGGGTCGTCTGCGGCTAGTGCAGACCCTAACGGCGCGAACGCGGAGAGACTCGGAGACGAGTTGAGCCGGGCAAAGACGTTGAAAGAGGCTGTTGTGGTGGTTCTCAGCGCTCTCAAGGCGAACCTCGCGGCGGCCATGACGGCCAGTCCAGACGATATCGATGAGGAGAGGCCGCTGTATAGCTTTGGTGTTGACTCGCTCAAGGCGGTCGAGGTGCGCAACTGGATCTTCAAGGAGCTACGATGCGACGTGTCTGTTTTTGATATTCTGAGCCCGAGCCCGCTCGCTAAGTTGGGGCCGAGGATCGTGGCTAGGAGCGCGCTAACGCCACCCGAGATTGCAAGTCAGGCGTTAGCGGAGGCATAATCCATGTAAGTAGGGGCTGTCAAAAGAATGGGGCAATGTGATCATGATTTTTTGTCTTTTGTTCAAGTAGGGTTCTGATAGGGAGTAAGGTCTTTGTTCCAATTGATAAATACACTGATATATCTCACCACTATAGGGCAAGCAACTATCGAGATACAATACAATGGATTGCTCTGTATCTCAGAGAAGAGCGATAGGATTGAATTTATATTTACTCTGCGATCCTAGTTCGAAGAGACCTTCTAAAATCCGTTTTGGATGAATAGAATAGATAGATTTTGGCAGTGCGCCGGCGTTATCCCGTAAGGTCAGGTGACCAGCGTATAGGTTTCAACTAATACAACATGGTATGATATTAAAAAGCAGGGGAGTTCTTTCTATATGCATACTAATATATCTGTAATTGTGTAGACTTTTCCCCATATCTTGTATGTTGCCGACTAATCCTCGAGGGGCGGGGGCGGGGGCGCAGACGTTAGACGGCAACTTCAGAAAGAAAAACGCTTCTATCAAAGTTCGCTGTATAAGATCAACAATACAAATACAAGTTGGACTTTTGCTTTGATCATCACAATCACCACTTGATCGACATCTTCCCTCGCAGGCGCTCGACCCGCTCCATTACTCCTCTTAACATCCCGAGAGTCGCGCTGCACTGCATCTCTTTCATATGTCCTCCAGTAGTATTTTGGAGGTCTGTTAACATCCCAACCAGTATCCTCAAGCGGTGGCAAACAAGCCGCTTCAGAAACGTCAACTTCAAGTCTTCGTCTAAGACCTCGTAGTCGCCTATCCGCAACTCTGTCGTATGTATCAATGACTGTTTGCGAGAGGGCGCCGCCATCGTCGCCCCCGGCGCTGGTATGTAAAGCTTTCCCAGTCCGACTCCGCTCGCGGAGGGCTGGCTGCGGTAAGTGCTCTGATACATCACGCCGATATTGCCATCCCCGGCGGTATTCTTGTTCGGAGCACTTGACCCTCCTCGGATTGAGCTTTGATGATCTACGACAGCCACATTAGGCTTGACTTTCTCGATGAAGCAATCTAATAGCCGGGTCGCCTGGTCCATGATGATGGAAAGTAGTAATAAGCTGCTGTCGTTTGCTAGGCAATGTGGGCAGTTAAGGAGTCCCTTTGTGAGCGCCTGCATATTCCGGTCAATTTGTAGAATCGTGTCGAGATTCGGGGTGACCGAGGAGTTGGTGAGGCTATTGAGACCAGCAAGCTGTTGGCTGAGACAGCGGTAACAGTCGTTGCTGCACGTAAGAGAGGATGAGGTTAATACCGATGTGGGAACAGGGGGAGCTTGTGTGTGAAAGTGCATTGGTGTTTCTTCTGGGCCAAATATGTCGGACACAGCTGCCACCGCCGCAGCCGCGCTACTTTCAGACAAATTTATGGTAGAACCCGAAGGGCGTTTAGTCGTGCCAGTAAGAGCTTCACTTCCAAACTGCTCGTGTTGGTCCACTGGGGTATTGTAATGACTTGGTTCGGTAGCCCAGTTCTGGAGATCCTCAAACGTCGTCTCGGTCAAACTGATGGCGGCGAGGGGCTCCGAAGACGCCGGGTCAGTCGTGAACAGTGTGTCCATCACCACGTCAAACTGATGATTGCTGTCTATCACTGGCTGATGCAAGGCGCTAGGGATCACTATCGTGCTAGCCCCGTCATCGTTAACTCCGGACATGGCGTCGAGGAAGGCATCTGTGAAGGGCGAAATTGTCTCGTGGAAAGCTGGGGTTGGAACTTTCTGCGAAGGGATAGACGCTGCTGGTCCACCATGGCTTTGTCCCATATTCGCAACCTCGCCTTCGTGATCTTCATCCTGGCCGCCTCCTCCCGCACCTGCGACACCCGAAGATGTTACTGCTGACGATGGCGGAGGCGGCGGCGGTTGCCGTTGCTGACGGGGTTGTTGCTGCTGTTGTTGAGTCGAGTCCTCTAGCTGATTGGAGGAATGCTTGCGAGGCCGGCCGAGCCGGCGGATCGGAGAGTACACGCACGGGAGACCGAGTCGGGCACACCGTCGACACGCCGGCTTTTCCTGAGAGCACTTGAGCTTCGTATCCTGACAGCGGTCACAAGAGTTGCGGAGCCTAAATTGCCTGTTCGGGTGGTTCCCCGCCTGGTCTCGGCTTCCCTGGCCCTCTGTGACAGGGGCTGGACTAGCTTCCCCAGGCTGTATTTCGGTATTGCTCATGTCGTATACGAGGTTATCAAGGTAATATGTATCTTCGACTGGTTGAAGTTGCCCGTTTCCACCCTTTGTTGGATGGTCCGGCATCCGTCCCAACCATAGGAAGGCGAGCTAAAACTCGTCACCCAAATATGAGGCAGACAAGATTTGGCACCTTCACTTTTATATCTGCTACTCATCCCACAGGCATTCCCTAGAATACTAGGCAGCCGGACTCCTTCGTCTGCAGAGATGTGGCGCTGTGTAAGCGCTTTACTTGATGGAGGTACATCTTCTGGGCTTATGTCTGTTGATAGCGTGGTTCCTCCGTGGGCGCACATCACGCCGTGGACGCGCACCTTACGGAGTCGTCAGTCCAATTAGATGCAAGAGATCCAGCTTGTTCCACTTAAAGGATTTGCTCGTTGACCGAGATACAAGTCCGGCTTCCCGTCTCTCACACTCACAAAAGTCTCCCTCATAGTTTTCCTAAAGAATGTGCACTTTCAAATTCTCATCCTAAGACGACAATGACTTGACGGAGATAACCTAACCGGCATTACCCCGCGTATGGTCAAGAAATTCTCAAGTAGGTTGAGGGCTCCAGTCCGCCCCCCTGTCCGACCCTTTGACATCCAGCATGAAGACACCAGACCCCTGTCAATTCATGTACATGTAGGCACAATCCCACAATGCAACTCACAACTCTGGTGATACAACCCGAATTTGAAAACCATGAACGAAATGTTCGACGCAAGAAAACGCGCAGCCATGGAAGCACCAAGCAAGGTTCGACTGAATGCTTTGGATATGACATAGGGCGTGGGGGGTGGCTTTACGTCTGTCAGATCTAGCCTACATGATTCGGCTCGGCCGCGCCCGCCACGGGCGAGTTGATAAGTACTTTGGTCCAATCGGCCCATTACGCCGCGGTATCGTATAGAATACATGTAATATGCCCATCAGCCACTGACTCAAAAAAGGCAGTTGTCAAACAAGCATGACAGGCCCGGGTGGTTGATCGGGTCTTTTTCCACTGCCACGGATCGACGGATCACAAGTTCTTCCTTCTAAGACTACATCAATAGGCCCTCTTGTGAACAGAGTTTTGTTAGCAGAGTCAAGACTGAATCACACGGTTAGCTAGAGAGATTCAAGAGAGACAACATACATCTTCAGAATGGTGGCAAACAAGTCATTGATCTTCAAGAAGGTCCACGAGACACCCACGGTAGCGGGACAGGATATCGCTGTGGAGAGCAGAGACTTTGATCTTGACCAGGTAAGTATGCACACACGCAACGGATATCAGTCGTCTATCATTGACAGCTTGGCCATTGGAGTACAATTATGGCGTTTTGCTAACACGTTGATTTAGGAATTGCTGGGGGGTTCCATCTTGGTACAAGTTCTGTATGTCTCATTTGACCCGTACATGAAGGGTCGCATGGTTGAGAAGCCGGTTATGGGCCCTTACAAGCTCAATGAGCCCATCCCGAACACAGCCCTCGCCAAAATCCTTCAATCCAAAAACGAAGGATTCCCGCAAGGCGCCATAGTCAGGGGGGAATTCCCAATCAGCCAGTACGCCGTCGCCACCGCCGAGGACTTGCAAGCCAGATGGGCCCATCTGATCGAGAATCCTCTCAACTTACCGCTCGACACATTCCTTGCTGCCCTGGGGATGCCCGGACTCGCCGCCTACGCCTCTCTCTACGAGATAGGTAAGCCCAAAAAAGGCGAGACCTTATACGTCTCCGCTGCAGCCGGCGCCGTGGGCCATGTAGTTGGGCAGATCGCCAAGCGCGAGGGTCTACACGTCATTGGCTCCGTTGGCGCCGACGAAAAGGTCGACTATCTCGTCCGTGAGCTCGGCTTCGACGCTGTCTTCAACTACAAGAAGGAGACAGTCGACGAGGGCCTCGCCCGTCTTGCACCTGACGGGATCGACATCTTTTACGACAACGTCGGCGGTGAGACGCTAGATGCGGCTCTACTGAAGATGAACCCGTATGGACGAATCATCGCCTGCGGAGCCATCAGTCAGTACTCGCGTGTTCAAGGCCCTTACACGGGCTATGGAGTTACCAATATCTTCAACATCACCGTGAAGCGAGTCACCATGGCTGGTTACATCGTGACTGACCCCAACATTGGTCCCAAGTATGGCGCGGAGCATATGCAGAACTTTTCAAAGTGGATTCATGATGGTAGCTTCACGTCGAAGTCGACTGTCGTGGACGGCGTGGATCAAGCAGCCGATGGATTTGTGGGCATGTTTTATGGCAAGAACATTGGAAAGGCTGTTCTCAAGATCTAGAATACTGCCCTATGAAATCAAATACAATTTGTGATTCTACTTGATTGTGACACAACCTTCTGCTATGTTTTCAAAATGCTGTCGCGAGGAGCCCTAGTAGTGCATTTGCAACGCACGGTCTTGGAAAGGTTCTTTGTGCTCATTTAGCTACAAATGAACGAAAGAAAGACTAAGAGAGCCTGCAATTGAGATGAGGTCAAGGGGCCTATCGAGACAAGGATTCAGAAATGGGCGGTCGGGATAGCCCGTTTGACTTCACTCTATGGCGGCAGGGACTTTCTCGATTCGTCTAGGTGCGGTGGGAGTTCCAAGCCGCCGAATCCTTCAAATTCATCCTTCTGACTAGATAGCTGTCATCCCACCATTCAAAGTGCAAACCTTAAAGACACCCAAAAAGCCCCCGAAGAGGTAAGCATTTAAGTATCCGAAACTCCCAAGCACCCAGAATAATTGTTCAGTGGCAATCAGCAGCCAATAGATGATCTGTATAATCCAACATGCCGTGCCGAATCCTTTGCCTCCATGGCATGGGTATCAACAGCCAGATATTTGCCTCGCAGACAGGTGAGTCATTTTCATGCTGTCTTATCTCGCGCTATCGGCACTACTGATTCAACTCACAGAATCCTTTCGGAGTTTGCTGCCATCGGACTACGACTTCACGTTTGTCGATGGTCCGACCACTTGTAAGCCAGAGGCGGATATAGCCAAGGTGTATCCGGGCCCGTACCTTTGCTGGTATAGAACGCCGACTACTGAGTCGGTGACCGCGGCCCACCGTCACGTCAAGTCCATCATGGCTGAAAAGGGCCCTTTTGATGGAATCATGGGGTTCAGCCAGGTAAGTTTCACCGGGAGCAGTCCATCCTTCTCATATCGGGCTCGGGGTCTAACAAACTTGACCGTAAGGGCGCTGCAGTCGCGGTGTCAATGATCTTGCGCCACCAGCTTGAAACCCCGTCAACACCACCCCTCTTCAAGTTTGCCATTCTCATCGGCTCCCCTTTACCCTTCTCACACAGCCTGATGTATGGGATTGACACGCGGGATTACTTTGGCGTCTCTTGCAATGTGGACTGTAGCATCCTTGCTCGGTACAATCGTCCTAACAAGGTCCCTACGTATCTTATTACCCCAGACAGGTACCTCAAAGATGACGACGATGAGGACTTCCACAGAACCGAAGAGGCATGTCAACAGCCGACCGCAGCCATGTTCTACCAAATGTTCCATTCAACATCAGATGAAGTCAGAATGGACATTCCTACTGTTCACATATTTGGCCGGCGTGATCCGTGGTACCTTCATAGTAAAGATGTGCTAGAGCTGGCTAGTGCTGAACGGGCTTCGGTGTTGGAGCATTGTTATGGCCATGAAGTTCCGCGACACCTGAGTGAGGAAATTTGCGATTTGATTGAGTCGGCGGTTGCCTTAGTGGAGGTTTAGTGAAAGAAATTTGAACTATTTCTAAGTCTACCTACTCTAGACTTAGAGTGTCGAGTCTCGCAGCGATCCTTGATCACTCATTGAAATCCAGAGGAAACATATGTAACTACCTTATTTAATCTACACCATTGTAACGACATGATAATCCGAATATTTTATTCATGTGTGAAACAAGATGATTGTCATTGAATCTATGATAAGAAATCTGTATTTACTCGTTTACTTAGTACCGTCAATTGGTCTCGCCATTGCTCGTTCCGTGCGCAACACCCACATACTCATCTACCTTTCCAGCCAAAACATTCTTGATAAAGTCCACCTGCATCTTAACCAGGTCTGGGAACTCTGGACCGCTGAGTACATTAAGATGTCCTTTGCCAACAGATACGTGCGCCTTTTTCGGGCCTGGAAACGTGCCGAACAGATCAAATTGCTGATCTGGGGGCGAGATCTGATCCAGCTCGGGAATGACCATGAGAACGGGCGTTTGGTACATGTACTTCATTATACCATGGGGCTGCCACATAATGAGCTTGTAGTACGACTGAAGCGTCGTTCTGTTCTCGTGGCGACTGGCGCCGTACTTTTTGGCGTTGACCATGTAATCAAACTCCTCCTTGTCGGCGCCAATACCCAGGCCGGCGGGGTTGACGCCGTCCTCGGTCAGCACAGGCAAAAAGACTGGCGGGTTGCCGGCGGCGCGGGACTCACGGTCGGCCATGCTGCGTGCGAGAACGCGGGGGAACTTTTGCGGCGTGAGTTCAAAGTCCAGCAGTGGGCAGATGGACACGACCATGCGTGCGCGCTTGTCGAGGGCGCCAGCACAGAGTGCGACGCAGCCGGCAAAGGACTGGCCCCAGAAGAAGATCTGCTCCGGATCGACTTCGGGGAGGCCGCGGAGGTAGGTCAGCGCATCTGAGTAATCTGAGACCTGCTTCATCGGGTCGATCTCGTTCCGGGGCTGACCATCGCTGAGGCCTAGGCTGCGTGGGTCGTAAATGAGTGCTGAAATTCCGGCAAGCTGGAACTGTTCGGCCACCTCTGGCACGAACATCTCCTTCACGCAATTGAACTAGACGGGGGCTGAATGTCAACCTGGGGAAAGCCTTCGAAAAACGAGCAGGGAATTTCATCATGAGATTCTTACCCCGGGCGTAATGATGGCTGCAGGACCACGGCCAGGAGCGGGATAGAAGCAGCCCCTAAGGGTCAGCCCGTCCACGGTTTGGAATTCCACGTCGCGGAAGAAGGTACTCATTATTGCAGTTGAGACGCAGGATTCGACTGAAGAGAACTTGTTTGTTAGGGCTATCTAGTGACCGAGATGGCAAAATGCACGCATTGCAAGCGCATTAGGCGTTCCTTATCAGACAGTTGACCTTGTAATGGGCGAGTTCAATGCAACAACTGAAAGGTCTACGGCGTAGGATAAACTGCCCGAAGTCTTCCACTTGCACCGGCCACTTTCAAGATCAACAGTGTTGATACCCAGCTCAAGAATCGGCTCACCCAATCAGCATGTCAGATTATTCCCTGTCAGAATATCCCCGAGTTGTGGGCATGCCATAGCAAGGCTGATGATTAGTGGCGTGCTATGGGCGGATGGGAGACCCATCCAACTGATTATGAGTGTTTGCCACGATGACCAAACATGGAAACCATCCGAGGCACTCCCGAACTCCATAAAATGTCAAAATACATGTAAGTCATCGGCGAATGTTTTTCAAACCATTATCGGAAGCACTGGTATCACTTTAGAACGGCTAGGACACTCTCAAGGCCCTCTCTTGTTCAAAGAGAAGTTCGTGGCGTGGCTCTATTACCTTCTTTCTCGTTCCTGCTCCTTCGAGAATCAGTACATACCGACTAATTGCCCGCTTTGAATAACCAAGGAACCAGGATCTCACAACCATTGTCTATAGACTGTCGATGTTATCTACCTTACTAAAAGGCTTCTCTACCCTATTCCCTCTTCAAACAGCTAGGCCTAGCCCAGACCTAGACAACTGCAGTCAAGATGACGATCAACGACGGGAGAAACGGTGCGTACACGATTCCGAACAACAACTATCCGAGCAACGGTACCAACGGCGCCACTTGCACCGATGGAACCAACGGGATCAACGATACCAACGGCTATAATGGCAGCAACGTAAACGGCCCCACCAATGGCCCACCTCAAGCCCATGAGCCGATCGCCGTCATCGGCATGGGATGCCGTCTGCCGGGCGAAGTCGACAACCCGCACGCACTGACGCAGCTCCTGAAGCGCGGAGGTGTCGCCCGTAACGAGCCGCCCGAATCTCGCTTCAGCTTGGATGGCCACCATGACGGATCCAAGAAGCCCAAAACGATGAGGTCTCCGGGCGGCATGTTCCTAGAGAACATTGACCCTCGTGAGTTCGACGCCGGCTTCTTCCAGGTTCCCCGGCTCGATGCCATCGCAATGGACCCGCAGCAGAGACAGCTCCTCGAGGTCGTATACGAGTGTCTGGAGAATTCAGGTGTGACGTTGCAAGAGCTGCAAGGGGCCCAGGTTGGGTGCTTCGTCGGATCATACGCCGTCGGTACGTTCTTTTCTCGTCTGATTTCGTTCAGGCCAGACCTTTGCCCTGGGTGCTATTATGGGATGAACCTTGGCTTACAGCAACAAAAAATTTGCAGACTACGGCGACATGCAGGCCCGCGATCCCGAAGACCGCGCTCCTTCTGTCACAATTGGCGTTGGTCGGGCTATTCTAAGCAATAGGATCAGTCATTTTCTGAACATCAAGGGTCCCAGGTAAGCGCATTCATCCGTCTTACCCGGCGGATCCCCACGGATCCTGCAGCCACATCTGACACCTGTCTCGGTAGTATGACAATAGATACAGCCTGTTCGGGCAGCCTGGTAGCTCTTGATGTGGCATGTCGCTATCTACGTACCCGGGAGATGGACGGAGCAATTGTCGCCGGCTGCAACTTGTACCTGAGGTGAGCATTAGAACGAGTTTCCCTTCTCGGCCGTCGTCTTCTTAATCAGGAAACACTGTCTGACTCTGGAGGGGTGAGTCTAGCCCGGAACACAACATGGATGTTGGCCCAATGAAGGGAGCCTCGAGTTTATCTGGAAAATGCCACACCTTTGACGTCAAGGCGGACGGTTACATCAAGGGTGAGGCAGTCAACGCCGTAATGGTGAAACGCCTCTCGGACGCCCTCCGTGACGGTGACCCTATTCGCGCCGTGATACTCGGCACCGCTACTAATAGTGACGGCAACACTCCCGGTATCGCCAGCCCCAGCTCAGAGGCACAAGCGGCGGCCATCCGTTCGGCTTATGCTAACGCTGGAATCACGAATTTCAACGAAACCACGTATCTCGAGTGCCATGGCACCGGCACACAGGCAGGCGATCCGACCGAGGTCAGTGGTATCGCCTCAGTGTTTGCGCCGTCGCGTAGTCCCGATCAGCCCTTGATAATCGGCTCCGTGAGTTCATCCTCTCCACTGCTGGTAAAATGACCCAAGTTGACCACAACTAACACCCACCTAGATCAAGAGCAACATTGGTCACTCCGAGCCGGCAGCAGGCATCTCAGGCCTGATCAAGACCATCCTATCTCTCGAGACTGGCACCATTTTCGGCAACCCTACCTTCGTGACTCCCAACCCCAAGATCGACTTTAAGGGCCAGAAGGTGTTTGCAACACGCACCAGCATCCCCTGGCCGACAGGGGCACGCAAGCGGGCGTCTGTAAACTCGTTCGGATATGGCGGTTCCAACGCTCACGTCGTCCTCGAGTCGGCAGATCAATATCTACAGAATAAACAGACCTCCTCCCACGTCTCTTCACACCTCGCTGAGGAGGCTGATCTCTTCGGTGACGACAATGATGCTTCCTCCACGGCATCAGTCGCAAAGAAGCCCCAGCTGCTTGTCTTCTCGGCCAATAACGAGTTTTCGCTCCGCGGCTACGTGAAGCTGCTGCGCAAGCACCTTTTGAACCCGAGCGTCAAAGCCGACTTGCGAGACCTGTCTTTCACACTCTCGAGCAAGCGCAGCGCGCACTTCAATCGGGGATTCTTGCTAGCGGATAAGGTGGTGATAGCCGAAGACTCTCTCGTCCTGGGGAAGAAGAGCCCGGAAGCTCCAAAGATCGGCTTTGTTTTCACCGGCCAGGGCGCTCAATGGTCGCAGATGGGAAAGGCTCTTGTCGATGCCTTCCCTACCGCCAGAGACTTGCTGAAGCATTTGGATACTGTCCTCAAGACCGCTCTTGTCCCTCCAACGTGGTCTTTGCTCGGTATTTTCTCCTCATCCCTGACGCATTCTTGGTCCTAATTACTCACATCAATGCAGATGAACTGGTAGAGCCGCGCAGTCCTGGTCTCCTTCGCCAGCCCGAGTTTTCTCAGCCACTCTGCACAGCGCTTCAGCTCGCCATCCTGAGCGTGCTGGAAGTCTGGGGCATCGCTCCGCACAGCGTGGTCGGTCACTCATCGGGCGAAATCGCTGCTGCATATGCTGCGGGCTATCTGTCCAAGGAAGACGCGATTAAGGTCGCTTACTACCGCGGCTTAGCTGCCAAGCAGCTCGCCAACGTCGTAGATGGCACCAAGAACGTAGGCATGCTCGCGGTTGGGCTGGGCGCTGAAGCCGTAATGCCCTTCTTGGAACCCTACGCTGGCCTAGTGCACATTGCCTGCTTTAACAGCCCCAGCAGCGTCACCTTGTCTGGCAAGGTGGACAAGCTCGAGGAGGTCATGGCCTCCCTTGTAGCAGAATCGCATTTTGCCCGCCTGCTGCAGGTGAACCTGGCATACCACTCGCCTTTCATGCTGGAAGTGAGCAGTCTATACGAGGCTCTGCTTCGCCAGGACTTTGGCGCGTGCAAGAAGGACAGGAAACATGACAACGTCCGGATGTTCTCATCCGTGTCTGGCAAAGAGATGCGCCACGCTGCTGATGCGGCGTACTGGAAGAGCAATATGAGCTCTGCGGTACGATTTGAACAAGCTACCAAGACCATGCTCGCGGATGACAACCGTCCGGACTTCCTCATCGAGATCGGCCCTAGCGGTGCGCTTTCAGGTCCTGTGGCCCAGGTGAAAAAGGCTGTCCTCGGAGATGGCGCCGAAGTCCAGTATATTGCGGCCTGGTCTCGTGGCCCCGCCGCGCTCAAGTCGCTCTACGAGGTGGCCGGCAAGCTCTTCATCAGCGGCGGAGAGGTCAACTTAGCCAACGTGAACAAGACTGAGACTTGGAAACCGAGAACCATTATCGACCTGCCCAACTACTCATGGGACCACTCTACGCAGTACTGGTACGAAAGCGACGCTAGCAAGGACTGGCGATACCGTCTTTTCCCGCACCATGACCTCTTGGGTAGCAAGATCCTGGGTACTTCCTGGCAGGCGCCGTCTTTCAAGAAGTCTCTCAAGCTGGCAGACCTGCCTTGGCTTCGGGACCACAAGATGGGCCCGGAGATTGTCTTCCCCGCGGCTGGCTTCATCGCCATGGCTATGGAGGCTATCCGCCAGGACACCGAAGCGCTGCGTACTTTGGAGACTAAGGTTCTCCCTACAGCATACCATTACAAGCTTCGAGACATCAATTTCATCCGCGCCCTTGTGCTGGACGACTCAGACGAAGCTACCAAGGTCATGCTCGCACTTCACCCGCGCACGGGAGCCAAAGATTCCTGGTACGAATTCAAAATCAGCTCTCAGGTAGGGGACGCCTGGCTCGAGAACTGCCGTGGCCTAGTCAGGATCCAGGAGAGCACCCCCGAAAATTTGACTGCAGCCGAGGGCACTGTCAAGCCGTTGGTTGACCCCGTCCCCGGCGCTCTATGGTACAAGGCCATGCACGATACAGGCTACAACTTTGGTCCGGTTTTCCAGAAACATCTTGAGATCGAGTCCATCGCCGGTTCGCGCGAGTCTCGGTCTCTCGTGGATCTGAGTCCTCCCGCCTCGGAGCACCCGCAGTCGTGGTATCCGATGCACCCCGCCGCCATTGATGGATCATTCCAGTCTTGTGCCCCTTCTCTGTGGGCCGGTGATAGGCCCGGGATCAGTGCCGTATTGGTCCCTGCCATCATTGATGAGCTGACCATTTTCCCAGTGGAGAGCGTTTCTGAAAAAGGTATCTCCACGACGAGCTCTGAGTACGTAGGCCTTGGCCTGCCCGAAAGTACCAAGAGTTACAAGTCAAACGCAGTCGTTCTTGACTCTGAGACTGGAGATTTGCGTTTCAAGCTCACTGGCCTAAGATATCACCAATTGGATACACAGGAGGATCCATACTCGTCACACACGTACAGCCGCATCTCATGGAAGCCAGATGTGACGTTCCTTACTGAAGACACCGTGGCGGCCATCGCCGCAGCAGAAGATCCCCTCAACAAATTCATCGACTTGACTGCTCACAAGTTCCCAAATCTCAGTGTGCTTGAGGCCAGCATGATACCCTCCGAGGCCGGTAGTGTATGGCTTGAGGGTAGCAAAGCCGACCCTGTGGTGAGGTCTGCTTGTCGCAGCTTCCAATTCTCTTCTCACGATGCTTCTGCTGTCGTGAACGCTGAGGAGACGTACGGCAGCAAGTCAGGTGTGGCCTACGCCGTCCTCGACATTACAGCTGACCCGGAAAAATTGCAGACCCCTGACGAAACCTTTGATCTTGTCATTATCAGAGCGGCTGATGGGTCATCGGAGTCGCAAGATAATGTGGTACGGAACGCACGCACGCTGGTATCGGACGGCGGCCACGTCGTAATCCAGTCCATCGGAGCTGACGTGCCGGAAATCTCGTCATCCTCTGGTTTCTGTTCATCTTTCAGCATTCCTTCTGGCGATGGCAACACTATTCACATTCTCGTCGCTGCTTCAGAGGCCGTGTCCAACAAGCAAGGCATTGAGCTTATACACTTCTCTGACCCAACAGACGTGACCGCACAAGTTGTCTCAGATCTATCAAAGTTCGGATGGCAGATCACGGATACCGAACATACCCAAGACGACCACAGAACTATTCTGGTACTAAGTGATCTCACCGCCCCTGTCCTGCCGACTATCACAGAAGCCCAGTGGCAGCTTCTCAAGAACACGTTGGTATCAGGCAACCAAGTATTGTGGGTGACCTCGGGCTCTCAGCTGAACGTCACAAACCCCGACAGGGCCATGATCCACGGTCTGGGTCGTACAGTTCGCAACGAGGATCCTTCCATCAGTATCACAACGTTGGATGTTGAGTCAGCCACGGGTCCGAAGACCGTCTCTGCCATAAATGACATCCTTGAGCACCTCGGCAGGGCTGTTCATCGGAGACAAACGACGGGTATTGAAAACGAGTTTGTCGAGCGCCAGGGAGTCATTCATATCAGCAGAGTGCAGCCCAATGAGGCTGTTAACGTTGTTGAGAAAGCCTTGGCCCACGGCGCTGAACTCGTTGAGGGTGAGCTACATGACTTTAACACGACCGTTCGTCTGCAGTGCGAGCGT
The DNA here is from genome assembly GCF_030869305.1 of Colletotrichum tamarilloi. Classification (NCBI taxonomy): domain Eukaryota; kingdom Fungi; phylum Ascomycota; class Sordariomycetes; order Glomerellales; family Glomerellaceae; genus Colletotrichum; species Colletotrichum tamarilloi. The sequence continues at coordinate 101,222 of NW_026849458.1, forward strand.
GTCGGTACAATTGATTCTCTCCAGTACACCGAGGTCGCCGCTACAGAGCTGCCTGTCCCCGACGGCAGCGTGGAAGTTGAACTGTTCGCCGCTGGGCTAAACTTCAAGGATGTCGCCGTCACAATGGGCATTGTTCCGGAGAACCAACACCTCCTCGGCCTCGAAGGTGCGGGCGAGATCCGTCGGGCTGGCAAAAACGCTGCGAACATATACAAGCCAGGAGACCGGGTGCTCGTCTTCAAGAAGGGAGCATTTGGAAACAGGGTCATCGCCTCTGTTGAGCGAACGCACCACATCCCCAACTGGATGTCTTTCGAGGAGGCCTCAACTCTGGCCAGTGTGTATCTCACTGCGCTTTACAGCATTTTCGATCTTGCCAACACACAGGCCGGGCACAAAGTGCTTATCCATTCCGCATCCGGTGGTCTTGGAATCGCCTCGATCCAGATTTGTAAATTCATTGGCGCAGAGATCTACGCGACCGTCGGCACTGATGAGAAGGTGGACTTCTTGGTAGACAGCTTTGGCATCCCCAGAGAGAACATCTTCAACTCAAGAACCACTGCCTTTGCTGCTCAGCTCAAGGCCGCCACAAAAGGACACGGCGTCGATGTCATTCTCAACTCTCTCACCGGCGATATTTTGGACGAGTCGTGGCGCTGTATCGCTGATGGCGGCACCATGGTCGAGCTGGGGAAGAGGGATATGCTTGATCGCAATTACCTCTCCATGTGAGTCTCATTCATTTTATCTCCTTACGTGAGGCCGACAACTGACACCATCTTAGGGAGCCGTTTGGCCGCAACGCTTCATACCGCTGCTTTGATATGTCCCACGAGCACGTATCGGACATCGTCATTGCCAGGCTCATGCGCCAGATGATGAGCCTCATTAGCCAGCGCGCCATCAAGCCCATTGCTCCCATGACTACTTTTCCCTTCGAGGATGTGGCTGGTGCTTTCCGTTACATGCGTGCGGCTAAGCACATGGGCAAGATCGTTCTCTCTGCCAAAGAAAAGGCTGACAAGCCGACTGTGATGGTCCGCCCCGCGATACGCAGATTCGATCTGCCCCAGACTACTTCCATCCTCATCGTCGGTGGCTTGAAAGGTCTTTGCGGATCTCTGGCCGTCTACTTGGCCCAAAAAGGCGCCAAGCACCTCGTCATCCTCGCACGTGGCGGTTACGATGATGAGCGGTCACAGGCTGTGTTGAAGAACATCCACGCCCAAGGTGCCAAGGTCGATCTGGTCAGGGGCGATGTTTCAGTTTTGGAAGACGTTCGAAGAGCTTTCAAATCCTCCAGCGTTCCCGTCAGTGGCGTCATTCAGGGCGCCATGGTCCTGAGAGACAAAATCTTCACCTCCATGACGACTCAGGAGTACCATGGCGCCGTGGCCTGCAAAGTCCCCGGAACTTGGAACCTTCATAACGTCGCTCAGGAGGAGGGCCTCGATCTCTCCTTCTTCACTATGCTTTCCTCGGTCTCTGGTGTTGTTGGCCAAAAGGGTCAGGCAAACTACGCAGCCGCTAATGCCTTCCTCGATGCCTTTGCCGTATACCGCCAAGGTCTCGGGCTGTCCGCTGTTTCGGTCGATTTGGGTGCCATCGACGACGTTGGCTACATGCATGAGCACAATGACCTTCGCGTGGCTCTGGATCGGGACGCCTGGACTCCCATTAATGAGAACCTGTTCCGCCAAATTGTCCGCGTTTCAATCCAGCAGCAGCAAAGAACATCTTCGACGGGCAACTCCACTCAACTTATTACCTCCATCGCCGTGCCGCAGCCGGACTCCTCGAACCTTCTTGTTGACGCTCGCTTCGTCAGCCTAGCTTTCGGCACCGGCGAGGCCACGTCTGGTGGGGATGGCAAGGACGATAAATCGCGCGCGGTGCAGGCGCTAATGCTGTTACTGCAATCCAGTGCAGACTCCTCGGTGGTATTGAAGGCCGCTGTGGACGTCGTTAACACCCAATTCCAGGCCACCCTCCGCTTGTCGGAACCAATGGAACCTGCCAAGCCACTCAGTAGTTATGGTTTGGACTCTTTGTCTGCCGTAGAGCTGCGAAATTGGGTCAGGCTGGATCTCGGAGTTGAATTGACAACGCTGGAGATCACGAGCGCCACGTCACTAACAGCGCTGTGTGAGAAGATTGTTTCCAAGATGAAGAAGAAGGAATGAAGACTTTCTTGCGTCTTAGACTCTGTGTTTCATTTTTTATTCTCTGGTATCATCTTCTTCAGGGTTTCTTTGGGGTCTTAACTCAAATTAGTTATTATAACGGTTTGCTTGATTATCATTTCAACATTATGTTCACACATTGTAGTGATGTCTCAAATGAAACACAACGAATATCACCTCACAACATTAGCCCTTAGAACGTTCCGAAATGTTTTGAACAGACAAAACGGAGGTAAAAATCAAGGTCTAGTGGCCTTCAGATTGCCTAGCGCTACACATTCACTTGCTTATCTAGAATCTTAAGTCGCAATGCACCTTGTTTAGATGCTGTCCGTGTTAAGCGTCCAAGCAATTCCGATCCATGTCCTAGATCATTAAGACACCATTTCTGCGTGACGAAGAGTCTACACAGAATTGATACACTGAAGCTGGTAAGTTTCTGTGAGAAGAACATAGTTATAGAGCTCGGTAACGACAGATTTACAGCATTTCGCCCAAAACATTTCCAACATCTTCAGTCTTTTCCACCGGCAATCAGTCACTGATACAGATCGTCTTTAACCAGAGCCCGCACTCCAAGAGTATGCGGCTTAGGACGCGGCACGAATCGGTCCATGTGCAGATCCATCGCATCCCGCTCAGTCTCGTGGAGTTCCATCTTGAACCTACGGAACAGCGTCGCAATGCCCGTGTACAGCTCTGCCCACGCAAGCTGCATGCCCACGCAGGAGCGTGTTCCGCGACCAAACGCGACCATGTAGCGCGAGAGTTTCTTCCCATCAGGAGCCTTTGGGTCGCCCAGCCAGCGCTCTGGCCGGAAGGTCATGTTGTCTGGGAAAATAGCCTCGTCGTGGGACACGGCGTAGTTGTCCATGCTCACTGTGGCGCCGACGGGGATGAGCCACTCGCCGTAACGGAGAGGCTCGTCCTCGAGCGTGCGAGGGAGTCGCTGAGACGTTCCATATGCGAATCGAAGGGCTTCAGGATGATTTTGGTCAGCAGATTTCACCTGTAATCAGCTATGTCGAGAAACTGCACTCACCTTCGTTGATACAGGCTGAGAGATATGGTAATTGAGAGAGCGCATCCCAGTCGGGAGGGTTTCTGGGATCCACAATAGCTTCTTTGAGCTCGGCCTGGAGCTTTTCTAGCACTGGGGGGTTCGCCAGGACATGGAATGTGCACAGACTGAGGGCCCGCATCGTCGTCTCGATACCAGCGCCGGTCACGCTGATTGCCTCTTGCTGGAGACGGCCAACCGTCTTCTCTGAGGCTGGGAGGTCTGACTCGAGGATGACGCCAAAAATGGTCTTGGATTGCCCCTTTTCCTCTGCCGGCTTGTTTAAGAGGATGCGGATCTGGTTTGTCATTTCCTAGTCGAGCGTGTAACACATCAGCAAAACGTCATATATGATCCGAAAGTCAGCTCGTTCGGTATCTCTGGCCTGGGCTACTACTAACGTTGTTGAAGTCTAGCACAGTTCCCATTTGAGGAGACATTGCCTTAACCCACGACAGCGGGAGCATCTTGAAAAGATTTGTCACGAGGGGAAACTGCGTGATATAGTGAACAGGCTCCAGAAGATCAACCATGGCATCTGTGTAGCTCGCGTGGAAGTCCGGAGCGTCAAGAAAATTATGCGGCTTGTCGAAAGCGTAGTCGTTGATGATATCTGACGTCCAGCATCCCCACATTTGATCGATACGTAACACTTTCTCTTTGCCCAGGTATTCCCGCCTGAGGCGATCTGTGAGGCGATGCATCATTCGCTGGATGTTGGGCTGGTGCTCAGCGATCCTGCGATGGGAGAAAAAGGGGTTCAAAGCCGCTCGCCGCTGGCGATGTCTGGAGTGGTTAACGGTCGAGAAAGCCGACTCTGGGCTGTTGAAACGGTGAGCGAGGGTGGTCAGCTTGCTGGAGTGCCTAGAAGACGAGTAAAGCACGTCATAGAAGCTAGAGTCTTGGATGTGCAGCTCCCATGGGTTAATTCGGATGATTGGGCCTTTGAAAACCAGTTAGCAACACGTTGAGATCTCGAAACAGTCAGTTGCCGAGTCAAAGTCTACTCACCATATTCCTCATGCAACTTAGCATAATGCCAGATAAACTGGCCGCCATCGCCGCTGAAGAGCTCATAGTAGGCCTCGTACCACTGCGTTAAAGCAGCAAGCTTTGGCCCTGGAAACTTGGCAAGCGGGCTAAAGTACAGACGATAGATACCCAGAGAGAGCAGATACACGGTGGAACATACCAGCCCTGTAATGCCATAGAAAACGGCAGATGAGCGAGTCTCGGGCGTAGATATGGAATCCATCATATTTGTTGGTCTCTGAGGTGCTTGAAAATGATTGTGCGGCTACGATGGGGCAAATGTCGGCTGTTGATAGGACCGGTGGGAGGGCAGGAAAGGAGAGTGACGACCAAACAAATTTTGACGAGACCAAACTCAAAGCCTGGTTATTTCGAGGTAATCTCCTTCCAAAATTCACGTCTTGGTTGAGTTCGCTCTGGCCGATTTTCAGTGGGAAGTCCTTTTTTGTTGCTGGTCAGGTAGCCAGCATGGGCGTCAGCATCGGGCCACACGGATTTCATCTACGCAGGTCGGGGCTTTTTTTTCTTTTGTAAGTCGAAGTAATCTTCCATGGTGTTGTTTCCATCAGTAACACCGGGGAATAACGAGCTCGGCCAAATCCTAGCGACTGCGGAATTTTGTTGGGCGCTTCTTGTCCTGGTTCTATTCCGCGATAATACTGCTCTATTTCAAGTGAAGTAAAGAAATTCTGGAGCAGAAAACCGCATAGTTGGCTTTCAGTGCTCATTTATTTTAGCAATGAGATTTCGATCCCAAGTTTCCGGGCCAGCCTCAATCGTGGGGCTGGCAATTACAGCCGCCTTGTTTCTGACAAGAAATTCTGCCAGCTGGGCCCGCCCGTTCTGCACATGTACTGACGGCGATAGCTGTTGGCCATCCAAGTTGCAATGGCAGGATCTTAACGCCTCTGTTGGCGGTCGTCTCATTGCTCCAGTTCCTCCAGCGTCTGTCTGCCACGACCCGAACTATGACGAGGCCGAGTGCGCCGCTATTCGCAAGGACTGGGTTTGGCCAGAGATTCAGTGAGCTTTGACACCCCATTGATTCCTTGCTCGGGTCATACATTCTGACAGGTAATTGCAGCGAATCTTGGCCAGGCGGCATCCAGAGCCCCTATTGGCAGAACTCCAGCTGCGATCCATTCACTCCTGCTGATACCCCTTGTACGCTGGGACATAGTGTTTCCTACGCTATCAACGTAACAGATGCAGAAGACGTCGTGCAAGGTCTTTCATTCGCACGCAGGCACTCCCTACGGCTGGCCATCAAGAACACGGGACATGAGTGCGTAACAAGCCACATCTAAAGCCAAGTTCTTTTGGCATAAGGTATCGAGACAATCACTGACATACGTTTGCAAGTTACATGGGAAAGTCCGCCGCCAAAGGGGGCCTTGCCCTATGGACAAGTAGCCTCCGTTCGATTGAAGTGCTGGATTTTGCAAGCGAAACATACACCGGTCCCGCTATCCGAATGGGCGCCGGCGTACGTGGGCTGGAAGCCTACACGGCTGCCGCCAACAAAGGCCTTCGCGTGGTTGGAGGCTTTTGCCCGACAGTAGGCGTCGCCGGCGGTTATACCCAAGGCGGAGGCCACGGTCCGTTGAGCTCACAGTATGGGCTCGGAGCCGACCAGGTCCTTGAGTGGGAAGTCATCACGCCTTCCGGAGAACATCTGGTGGCGACACCTCTGCAACACTCAGATCTGTACTGGGCCTTGAGCGGAGGCGGACCTGGCACCTACGCAGTCGTGATCTCGCTAACCGTGAGAGCATACCCCGACGGCTACATCGGAGGTGCGACTCTAGCATTCTCTACCGCCGGTGTGGCGAAAGATGACTTCTGGAATTTTTTCAAAAGCTGGCAAGACCTCCTCCCTAGCCTCACTACCGCCGGTGGGACAGCTGGATACGCCGTCACCAAGGACGCCTTCTTCATCGCACCTATTACCCTCCCTGGGTGGACCAAGCAACAGGTCTCCGGATTGATAAGCCCGTTAGTCGACCGACTCGATGAGCTAGACGTACAGTACACGCTCGAAGTGACATCGGAACCCACGTTTTTGGAACATTACAGCAAGCACGGTGGACCTTTGCCCCGAGGCCCTTACACGATTCACCACCTCTTTGGCGGAAGGATGATCCCGCGCTCCAATGTCGAGGAAAACAGCACCGCTCTTGTCGGGGCCTTTCGCAGCATCCTTGAAGACACGAATGCTTTTCTGGGTTTTGTTGCCCTGGATGTAAAGCAGGCGCCTGGACGGAAACCCGTTGCGGACAATGCCGTCCTCCCGGCCTGGCGAGACACCCTGATCACTGTGCTCGCACAGTCCACGTGGAACTTTAGTGCGCTTAGAGCGGACGGCCAACGTCGTGCCGATGAAATCACCGACGTCGTTGTGCCAAGACTGAGGGAACTTACGCTTGGTTCCGGGACTTATATGAACGAGGGCGATTTCCAGCTCAAAACTTGGAAAGAGGACTTCTATGGGGCAAACTACCCGCGGCTGCAAGCCATCAAGTCTAAATACGACCCCGAAGGTCTTCTCTTTGGGCCTACTGGGGTATCTAGCGATGCATGGTCGATCGATGAACATGGCAGGCTCTGTAAAGGATGGGGTGACGGACTCAGGTCAACTGGTCTTGGGCGAGTCGCTATCTTGAGGGCCCGGGCTATGCTAAAAGCTCGGGCGAGACAGGCACAAGAGCTTGCACGCGGGTACTTTGAGATTTCTTCAACGATACTTCCCAGTCAGTAAATGAAATTGTGTTTTCACGGGGTTTTCCTCCAGGAAGAGTAGCCAGTCGACTTGTTTGTGGTAGCGGGCCATTTTGCCTAGAATAGGAGCGAGCTTATGTGCAATGCGGCGGCATTCGGGGACTAAAAAATGAGCCGCAGCGCCTACGCTCGACAGGTTAAAACCACCCGAGGACTTAGGTACACAGCATCTGTACCAGACCATGCAGCAGTTAAAACAGCCTAAATTGAACAATTCGCTTTGCTAGTCATGGGCATCGTCTTACTTCGCCCACAAGTAAGCTCGATACGGCACAATGACGGTGTCCCCGGAATCCAGCGCCCGGGCCTCCGGCTCCGCCCCGTTCTCCACTGCGGTACCGAGTGCCCCACCTATCCCGGCCGAGACTCGGCCCCAAAGAAACACCAAGCTTGCTGGTAGACCCGGGTTATTGTCGCAGCCCAATAACGAGATACAGACAGTCTATGACATCGTGCATTGGGCGGCAGAGACATATGGAGACAAGCCTGCTTTGTGTGCACGAGCAAGTGAAGCCGAAAACTTAAATGCAAGAAACAGATTGCCAGGAGATTCTCTGGTTGGTGGCGTGCCCTGCCGTAATCACATATGACAAGGCGGCTAAAAGTGCATCAATAGTACACTTACATATCATACCAAGATCATTGTACTGTGGTTCATGATGTAGGATCTGGCTTACGGGCGGTCGGTCTCCAGAAAACTGATAAGATTCTCGTCTATGCAGCAACAAGGCAAGTTTCCCCTGCGGACTCTTGTGGAATTACCAAAATTGACGAACACCATGAAGCCCACAATGGTTATCAATCGCTCATGGTGCATCTTCACAATCCATGGTTTTCGTGACAGCCTACGAAGCTCTCGGCCTTGCTGGCCTCGAGCATTCTCTGGAGTCCACAGGCGCCAAAGCCATCTTCGTGGATCACCATCTCTGTCAAAAGGTGACTTCTGCAATGACAAACAGATCTCTTCCACGAGTTGAGGCCATAGTCTATAACGACCAGCCAAGTGGTACATTTGATGCAGGTGCTGAGTGGATCAAAGGCTTGTTCGAACTCAAGAAGACACAACCAGGGCTTCAAATACTCAGCTTCAGCCAGCTATGCCAGGTTGGCCGGAGCAAGATGAGTGAGCCTGTTCCACCTGACAGGGAGGATCTTTGCGCCATCTACTATACTTCTGGGTCTACAGGAATACCGAAAGGAGTTCCGGTGAAACACAAGGCCGTTGTAGCGGCAGGTAAGTCACCCCCTGATTCGCCATGATATTTGGTCTTCTTCCCCTTAGAATACCATGAACGCTTAAATAATCAGCCAACAGTCACAGGTCTTGACTCTGTGATCGGCGACTATCTCTCGTCTTCCGATTCTTTCCTCGCATACTTACCATTAGCTCATGTTCTTGAATTCGCCTTCGAAAATAGCTGTCTCTACTGGGGTGTGAAAATGGGCTACGGTGGTGCCCGTACGCTCTTCGACCGTAGCACTCCATCCGGCACTCTCGAAGTGGGAGACATGCATGCCTTCCAACCCACCTTTATGATCGGTGTTCCTGCTATCTGGGAAAGGATTAAAAAGGCGATTTTGTCCAACGTGGAAAATTCAAGCTTTATTGACAGACTTGCTTTCTGGTCGAGGCTCAAAGCAAGAGAAGTGTGGGCCGCAGCCGGATTGGCCGGGACATGCGGCTTCAATGGGGTATTATCGTCCGCCGCCAGTGAGGTGGTTGGGCCCCGGCTGCGGTTCGCCATGTCAGGCGGCGGGCCCGTAGCGGAAAGCACACAGAACTTCTTGACCATGGCGATGGCTCCTTTGGTTAACGGATATGGCTTAACCGAGACAATGGCGTAAGTTCAAGGACTCGATAGTCTGAGTCTAAAGCTGAACCGAAGCTGATGTCTTGAAAACCTCCAGCATGGGTGGTCTGATGGATCCCGGCCAATGGCGACCAGGATCTATGAGCATCCCGGCCAGTATAGAAATGAAACTGGTTGACTGCCCTGATGCAGGCTACCTCACCAGTAACACTCCATCACAGGGGGAGATCTGGATACGGGGCGATAGTGTTATGGAAGGGTACTATGACAACGACGATGAGTCCAAGAGTGCAGTCGCGCCTGGCGATTGGATCCGCACTGGCGATATTGGGCAGTGGGAACCCACATGCAGCGGCGACGACTTCCATTTCAGAATCATTGACCGGAAGAAGAACCTCGTCAAGACACTCAACGGAGAGTACATCGCGCTTGAAAAGGTATGAAGCCGATCTGCATGATGCATCGTTAATTTGCCCGTGGAAGGTGTGTACACTGACCACAACTCACTCATTCCAGCTAGAGTCTATCTACCGCTCTGCAAAGCTAGTGGCTAACATCTGCATCCACGCATCGCCTCACCGCGCAAAGCCAACGGCTATAGTCGTTCCTTCACCGCCAGCTTTGAAGGACCTAGCTAAGAGACATGGTTTAGATACCCCCTGCGAAACATCAGCGCTTATACGACATCCGTTTGTCGTGCATGGCGCCCTTCTGCAATTGCAACAGACTGCTCAGGAGGCCGGACTTGCCTCGATTGAGGTGGTAGAGGCTGTTGTGCTTGTTGACGATGCAGAATGGACTCCTCAAAATGTTAGTGCCATCATTCAGAACTGAGTCATGATGTCAAGTAGTTCGAGACTAATATTTACCCCAGGGCTTGACAACAGCGGTTGGGAAGCTTAACAGACGAGGGATCGTGACTCGCTATCAAGGACTACTTGATCGCGTCCATGGTCAACACTAATGGGCGTTCCCCAATCGGCAACACTTAAGGCGAGAGCATCACATCTTCCATCTAAGTGTACAGTCTTATTTCTTTTGAGAGCAAGAATTTGTTATTTATAACGCTGTCTTGGAGTTAATGGTAGCTGGGAATCTGAAACTGGCTGCCAATCGAATCTTTGTGGCCTTTCCTAAGATCCTATTCTAGTCATATAACAGGGCTCGCGATGCAATTGGGTCCTTCGGAAAATCACGGAGTTGAAACATCTTTTCGCTCTTTATAACGCAGATCTGTGACGAAATGACTTGAATTGTGGTGGTGGCAGTCACATAGGGTCGGGGCTATCATAGGCACGCAATTTCTAGAGCGGCCCGCTGAACGGCCTCGCGGGCCTAGACATGTAACGATAACTTCGTGGACGGCCAGACTTATTGCGTGTCTCATTCTTATAAGAAAAGGGCTTGTTCGCTCAGTCATTTGCTTGTAGGCCTCAGGGAACCGATCGACAAAACAAGGCCATAGCTGAAAAGACACAAAAGTTAGATTTCGGATGCTGGAACTTGATCTTTCTTATATTCTTATCATTTGGGTACGACGTATCGGCGCTTAGTTAAGGACTTTGAGGTGCTACACATTCCTGATGACATCGACGCTGCAAAACAAATCAAGATTGTTGGGCATACAACGCCGCCACTTCGAAAAGGGGGGGTGTTTTCAAGTCCCTCCACCTCTGAATTTCAACCAGCAGTCGGAGGAAAATGATGTGGGGTCCCGGTCTGGATCACTGGAGACGGACAGGGACGGGCTACCGACAGCCCCTGCTCAACGCCGGTGGGAGAGCAATCCTTCGGGGGAAGTGACCGCCCATTAATGTCGACGGAAGATGGATGAGTAGTAGTCAGATGGAGCACAGAGGATTGACATAAGATTGTGCATTTGTATATATGAATGCTAGGTATCGTGAGTTGAAATATCTAGGGACGTATCTATTACTAGGTAAGGATGCGAACGCATTGCTTTTGCCCCTGACAGGTCACAAGATGTCACGGGGGGCTACGCATAGGCAGAAGGGTCAAATCTTGGATTATATATCATACTATCTTGCAGGAGGGTATTATATGAATTCTACGGGGCACTGTATACGGTTATGTAATTTTAGCGCGGTGTAGTCGCCTTTCGCCTCACTTGAGGACATCACGGCGTAAAATGGGACAAACAAACAAACAAACAAACAAGACTGATGGACGTAAAACAATATGACAACGACAAACCTCTGAGTGTGGAGTTTAATCAAGTTTGCTTATTCATTAAGTATGTTTGGTTTTCAAGCCTGCGACTTTCTACCAAATGCTGGAAAGGAACGTGTGTTCACCCATTCCAGAAGCTCTTGCACTTATCTTTGCTCCTAGACCATCTCTCTATCACTCCTCGTTGGCCGTGGAAATCCCCTCATTAGCTCCTGTGGGACCAACCCATCGGATAGGTTGGAGATGCTGTCGGCGGTTCCTTACTATGATTCCCTTGGTCTTTCACATTCTCCTTCGGCGCATTCCTCTTCTTCTTAGCAGACTGAAACAACCAATACTCTGCCAAGGGGATCTCAGTGATTATTTCAGTCACAACTGAATTACGAGAAGTCAGTGAGTACTTGAGCTTGCCCTCGAGAGAGAAAAGAATGATTGTTGGAGTCCTACCAGATGCTACAAATACCTACCTGGCGCCAGGTCCATGCCACGTTGTCACGTCCATCATCAGGGAAATCGCGACTCGGGATCGCCAAGAAGGCGCACACGAAGGACATTGGTATCTGGAAATGTCAGGTTGGCACTGATCAAGATTCCTTTGCAGACTCACGGTGCAGGCGGCCAAGATGCCGCAATGTACCCTATTAGTCGAATCTGTGGGTCATTTGAAATATGTCTCTAGGCTTTTACCTCTAACTTCCTGCATCGAAAGGAAAATCCCGCATTTCTGGTTTCTCGCTCAGCCAGCTGGAGCGTCAGTGAATGATATCATTGACGCTTCCACGGCCTTGAAAAAGCCCAGCTGAGAGTAAGCCGGCCCAGTCAAAAAGCACTTTGCCGAACTTGTAAGATTTGCGATGAGTAATGACACATTCAGCTGAAACGTCAAGGCTTTGGCGATGCCAAAATCGGTGGTTTCAGGGGTGCGTTCGTAGAGCGTAGACCCGAAAACATGTGCAGTAATATCAGGACTCTCCACCGCCGAAGTGATACTGACTTCGAGGATGTTACTCCCCCGCTTTCGTGCGCCAAGGCTTTGCAATTGCTTCTGAACTTGAAGTGCTGTAAGAAACCCTGGTGGGAGGTCATTGCCATGTACCACATCGGCCTCGTATTCTGCGACCAGCCCGAATCCCAGCTGTAGGCTATGTTGATCCCGCCAGCCCCTCCTAGACTCCCTTGGAGACATCCCTGCTGCCAGACGCTTTGCTGTATCCGAGCCCAGCAGGCAGCGCACTTGACTTAGCTGTTCTTCTCTTGAACGGTACTGCAATGTAATGCCAAAAATGGTCTGAAAATCGACTGGTGATACGGGAAGACAGCCGGCTAGTATCAAGCATGCTTGAGATAGAGTCGCTTCTAGCAGTTGAAGGCAAAATGCTTGAGAAGGAGGATTCGAACTCGTAGTCGATATATGTGGCATGTCCAGAGCCTCAAGATGTTCTACATTAGGTTGCGCTCTCATGCCTTCTGCAGGGGTACCATCGACTTCGCCGCCGCTATTGTTTTTGGAAGGACTCAAGCGGTCGGGCGCGCCGGCGTTCTCCCTCAAAGTGCTGTGTTGACTCAACGAGGCCGACGTAGAACAAATAGGTCTTTCATTCATATCGGTAGACCGCGTGGTCCCAGACTTTGGGTTCCCATCGTCGTTGTCGTCGTCGGTATCAGTGATGGGCTGCACCATTGTCTTCAACTGCATCGCTGAGTCTTGAAAGAGGGCAAGAAGGTCCTCCTGCTTTTTCAGTACACCCTTATTTCCGATGACCTCGTCGAAGAGGTCAATGAAGAGGAGCGTCATGTTCTCTACAACGTTCTCCAACCTCTCGATTCGCTCCTTCTGTTTTACATCTGCAGCTTGTCGCCGTCTTCGAAATACTTGTTGTGCCTCGCGGTTCCTTTCTCTCCGGATCTTGACCTGGTCAGTCGTCAAGTCCTGTACGTTTGGAATATAATGGAGAGGTGCAGCGGCAAATGCAGAGATTTACGAGCAGAAACCAGGTGGTGGCTATACTGACCTTCCGCATGTCATCGCCGTTAGCGTCGGCAGACATTGGCGATTTCCGGCCTCGTCTCTTCGAAACTACTTTGGCTCTTTGATCGCCCATAATTGTTGAAGATTGCATGCCCGGTGCCCCCGAGAATGTCAAGTCGGAATAATGTGGTGTTCGGTGTCGAGATCCAGTCAAGTACAGAAAGGATGCTGTCACTGTTCAAGATCGTGGACGGGGACACATATGCTCTATCGACGTTCTTTTAGGGACCCTTTGTGATCCACTCTCCAACATAACATGCTGTACGAACAGCACGCGTGAGTTGGGACTTTATGGGGGAAGCGTCATTCCTCTCGCTGCCGAGGGTGTTGAGGGGGCCTGATTACTATTCATTCAATTTCGAACTGCCTCCAGACAATTTTCTGTGGCGCGCCAAACCAATCGTAGGGCGCGAGTCAAGACTGAGTACAGCAGAAAGGTTGCCAACAAAAGATTAGTAATCTTTGAATTTAAGCTGTCTGTTCCTTGAGTGTAGTTGAAACCTTGCGGAATTTGCAAGGAGGATGTTCTTGTTTCATATGTACAATTAATGTAGCCTAAAGGACATTATGCTGCCCAAAAAGACAAATTCGGGATATGACACGCATACCCGTGTCACGACTTATCGCGAGCCGACCTGAAAGACATTCTAAGCTCCGTGAGATCGATATGAGATTGTGGTACCACCACACTGATTCAATCGTTTAACTCCGAAATAATCGTCGTGTTGCCCTTGCCGCCGCGGCCGTTTGCGGCCGGGCTAAAGTACATGTCGATAAGCCCAGATCCCTTCAAGGGGATCCCAAGGATGGTCTGCTCTATCTCAAAATCTGTGATGACCATTAACTTCAAGCCATCTCGTGCCGCCTCTTAGTATAATAGACGTACTCTGCAGACCAAGAACCGAGATAAGCGTGTTGTTTAAGGTCGGATCTTCCGCGGTATAGGTAGTCAACTCTGTCTGAGGGTCATAGATCCATACTGAGTGGCTGATCACGCCTGGAGTCTTGGAATGCTCAGCATAGAGATCTCCGCGTCGGTTGCCTTGAGCGCCTGCTGCAAGGTTGATTTCGATGTACCAGGATCCGTAATCGCATGACGTCGCAACTACCAGCTGAGGGACGACGGGGATCAACAGCAACAGACCTTTGAAAAAGACCATTTTCAAGTACGGCAGTTGGCTTTCCAATAGATGTATCACTTGGATGTGGATTCTTGCAATTTGCAATCAGCAAAACGATTTCGATGAACTTCAATTGGACCTAAAGTGACAGTTTCACGAACCGGAAACGAGACGGTTTTTATACCTCAGAATACCTCGTCAGCTTGAATGGTTCCTTAGAACCTATCAATAAATAATAATACGATGTTACACGTTGCTTTTTCAGCCGATGGATCGCTTCGTATTCCTAGGCGAGGCCACACAACACCTGCATCAATAGCTTGGCCAATCGCCTCTGCATTGCAGCAATGTGCGCCTCAGTGTAACATCAAACCTGAGAATGGCAGAATTATATGCATCAGAAGCTATGAAAAACACATGCTGCATACTTTATACCTTGTCTAATCGGCAAGGTACTACCCGTGACAAATGGAATCGATGGTCTTCAGCACTGTATTGGCTGTCCCGAATGCCAAGAACATCTCAGTGGGACTTTAGTGTTGCGTGCATTATGTGAGGCACTATTACGCGGTTGAGCCAACAAGGTATGAGAGGATTCAATATCCCACCGGGTGCCGAACGACGTCAACACATTGGTGCCCGGTTTTCTCCAACACTCATTCCGTTCTGATTCTTTAATTAGATGCATAATTGAGATCTCGGACAATTAACACAGAGAAAAGACGAAAAATATGGGATTCGGTACTACCCCATGTGGTAACGTACTGAGGCCATTCAGCTCCCGATGGGATAGGAGCGCCATAAGCCTCAATACGAGGTTTCAATTCTAGGTCGAAGACCGCCGTCTCTTGACGAATGGCATTGTTTTCCGCCACACCAGGAACATAGCTTATGTGGTTTCAGTACATGATCTGATAGAGAATCTGAACGTTCGGGGACTTGACTCAACCCTGATTGGAAATGTACACGAGAAAGAAGACACATAAATGTTCAGTCATCATCGGTCCCCTCAACTGGATATGGACCGAAGCATATATCGAGAAAGACGGAGTTTATGAGAATCCTGAAGTAGTTACCTACACAGAAAGAGTATCAACAGGTCGTTGGCTTCTGTTCTTCTGCGTTGTTGCTCCTAACCTCCGACTCCGTTTCCAGCTATTCTGCTCATCAGCTGAGGCCCGTAGGACTGCCTTTCTGACACCGTCGCCAGTCTTGGTCAGACAATGACGCATAATGCGTCGATAGCCAAGATTTCCCGAGCTATTATGTGCTGGAATTCAGCCAAGCTGAAAGAGTGTCCATCAGGGTGCCTAGAACTGTGAATGGTATGAGTGCAGCTGATGAGAAGAGGGGGGTCCAGTACCGAACGGTGAGCAGCCACACGAATCTGTACCACAACAAAACTCCGGGTGGCTTGAAGAAGAGAATCAACGCAGTGATCAGTTTCACGAACGACGGCGCCTTCCATATATTGGATGGCATGATTAGGTATTTTGCACACTTTCGCTCCCATAATACGAAGGCAATCAAGTTATTGAGGTAAGGAGAATTGAGTACTTGTAAGGCTCATCAGACTGCCGCAGAGGCTGGGTGAACGAAAATGTCAGTAGGCTTCTCACTGGAATCAAAGCTACCAACCTACCTACTTCCAAACGAAGCCAAAAGCACCAGCCCACGCGTCCCCTACTCCGGCAAGGTCGCGTACGATGTTAAGGCCGACGAACGTTCGCATGAGGCCTTTGATCATGTTTTATAGCACTCACTACGCTCCTGAGTACAAGAGCGGCTTTCATGGTCCAAAGTAGATTTTGCTCGGCCACCAGCAAATACAAAGGCTCCTTGCGTAAATCTGCATCGTCAGTCATACAGGCCGTTTTGGCAGGCTCGAATAAGCTAGACAGTCAGACCTATCATTCAAGATCAGAGTCTCATGAGAAAGTAAGCAGTGTCGACAAGCGTTGAAGTCTTTAGAGGAGCAAAGGAGAGACACACGCTACATATGATAGGACTTCAGGACGATTCGAGCCAGTCGACCAAGCCTATGCCCTTACAAATATATAGATATTTGACGAAATCCTCAGTTATTCTTAACCAAAGTTTTTGCTTGAACCTGAGATTAGTCATCAAGGCAAATATATGTTTAGGCTTACAGATCGACGGCGTTGTGCGCTGAGCAATGCGTATGAAGATTACGGTTTCACTGTCCGAGATCACGTAATTTTTCCGAAAATTAATAGTCAGCGAACGTCGACCACTGAATTCGCTCAACTACTTAATCACCTAGTGTTAAGCTTCAACTTTTACCTAGTAGAGCAATCGACTTCCTCTTTCTAAGCTTTTGAAGACATCGTTGCTTTGAGAATCTCTATCATATCATCTTCTGCCCCTGAGCTGCAGCCTATCATCAGACGCTTATCCAGGGTCAGCAAAGATGTCGGTCTCGGTGGCCTCAGGATCAACCCAATCGGGCTTCATTATGAATGAAGGCGTACGGATACACTTCTACGCGACTGGACAAGGCCCCCTAATGGTTCTTCTCCACGGCTTTCCCGACAACTCAAAGACTTGGACCCATCAGGTGGCTGAATTCTCGAAGACACATACAGTCGTGTGCCCCACTCTTCGCGGCTACCCACCTAGCGACATTCCCACCGTCGAGCAAGACGCCTACTCTTTGCAAACTATGGTTGGAGATATTTTGGCCATCCTTGATCACTTCAACGCCACCCAGGCAATCGTCGGCGGCCACGACTTTGGCGGCGGGGCTATTCAATTACTGGCACTTCACCACCCTGAGCGCGTCTCCGGGCTCATAATTATGAATTCTCCCATCCTTCCTCGCTTTCACGAGCTCATTCAGTTTGATAAAGACCAACAAGCCCAGTCTGCCTATACTATTCATCACATTCGGTACCAAAAAGGGGACGACAAGAACTTAGGCGCCGCGCTCGAGGGTATCAAGGATGACGAGCAGCGTCGCGAGATGCATGATTATCTCTCCGAGTCACCAATGGAAGGCATGTACGCCTACTACAAATACAACTACCCGGGCCCACCATACGGCCAGCATGTGGACACTTCTAGCATGGTATATCAGGTGCCTACGCTCATCATCTGGGGCTTCGCAGACACCTACTTTTCGACGAAGTTTTTGGATGGAATTCCAAAGTTTTTTGTGAATAGGGTCCGTCTCGTCACGTTTCCCGGTGCCGGCCATTGGGTATTCCGGGAACAGCCTGCTAAGGTTAACCAAGAAATTCGGTCTTGGTTACAGGTCCTGGCCAATATGTCTGGGTAAGATTTCTGGGGATCAGCAATATTCAGGAGATGGAATTTCTAGAAATCCTTCATTTCCTTTTCTCGTCCTTGACGGTGGAAGAAGCCAAGGGGTCAATTTTTAGACGTGACCATGTCGTTTCTGGACATTACCTACATAAAGACTACACTTTGCCACAAAGCTTTCAAAGCTATCTTGGGATCATGGCCTGAGGTGCCAGAGGTTGACCACATCACGTCGTGTATCTCAGTGAACAAGCCTGAGAGCAGCAAACCTCTCGTTCTCTCACGGAAGCAACATTTCATCCTAATCTTCAATTCTATCAGACTGTGGTATTGCACAACTCACAAAAGTCTGATGCGAACCAGTCCAAATGTTTGTGAGTGCTTGCAGCAGCTTCGGAAAATTCAGGAGGTGGCAACTGGTATCACTGGCGGTGGCTAGACTTGTGATGTGCTTTTTCGTAACGTCGCCAGATGAAGTGGTGTGGCCCGGCTGCAGGGCCAAGTCAGTGGATTTGCGGTTCCAAATGATCGGTGATTAGCATGTACCTTCTGGCTTTTGTGTAATTGATGCACATCCTAAGTCAGTATGAGAATGTCCTGTTTGAATGTCTTGAGCTTAGCGGGCGCTGATCCCACCCTCGCACGATTCTGGCATCGAGGTTACCTCAAGCCAGCCAGATGAACAAGAAAGCATTTTGACCAGGCATTTGCCACCTTATGTTCGTTCTTTCCCGAGTAGGTCTCAGGACTTTGTCGAGAATAGACGGTGGCGGATTAGTTCGAGTATGCCTCTTCCTACCTACGATCTCGTGATGCTATTTCTCGAACAAGCACAACCAGCATTTGGCTGACGCTGATGCCCTCGGGTTTTGTATGCCTCCTCCGCAGTGATAGCGTATACTCGCGGTCCCTTCTTCTCGAACAAATATGTGAAAGTTTACTGAGGGGCAAAAGCATCTGCTACAGAGACGCAGAGGTCTCACGGATCTGTGATCATGCGGGTTGGTATGCTGGGTCTCTTCCTGCTGTAACCCAATCTCAGTAGTCGGTGGACAGGGGTCACACGATACACCCTGGAACATGGTCCATGTAACACTACTTCTAATAGCATAAATACGGGGCCGATATTCAGAGCATGCCTTCAGGTTTGGAGATCCGGAGAACCGCGGAAATAGACACGGATGTATGAGATTACGAGAGCTGCAGTGTGCTGAGGCGGCTATTGTCACTTCAGCACTCAATCAGCATCACTCTGTTGAATACAGAAGATTGAGGAGCCAATGCTCGTGGGTCAGCCGTCTGCATGACAACTCCAAGTAAAGCTATTCCGAGCGCACGGCGAGCTGCGGGAACTCAGATGACTGAAACTCTGGATGAACACCATGGTCAGGGCCACAGATGGGTGCGTTCCCATTCGTTCCCGGATCCCAACTGCTGCAGCGTTGTGGGGTTTTCCGATGGAACCAAAAACATTGGAATAACTCCATCTGCTGATTGCCTGGCCAGCGTCGTGAAGCTGATAGTTGACGGCCAATATCCTCATACGACGAAGTTGATGTTTGTGAACCATTTCCGTGCTTCTCGTGGCTTTTCCGCCTATGGATTTTCCGTGATGACCTTGGCATATTGGGAGAGGCGCATGGGGGTGCTATGGAAAACATGTCTTTCGACGCCATCAACGCCAAGCTTTTGTGAGTTGGGTGGCAGGGACCAACAGGGGACCACGATGGCGGGCGCGTTATCGCGCGCAGATTGTGGTGAGTACCGACCTTCAGTCATAGAACCCTGGTAATTGTGATGACTGGAAGGTAAGCCTTTAACGTTTTCGACTTCCTCGTCGATGAACAGTTCTCTGACAGCGTTGAACGACATCTGTGTACAATGATTCAGAATCTAGGGAGAGCCACATGGTCGTGAAGCGTAGAGAGGCATCCGGGGCCGTGTGAATCAACATTGGCTTTTGACCTTGGCTCTACGGCAGCCCAGAAGCCTGAGAGGCAGGCCAAGGTGCTAATCAACTTTAGTCCCCGTCCGCCGAGACTTGAAAGGGGCACCTCCAGACTAAATATGCGAGTCCTGGTTCGGGATGCGAATAACTCTTCAGGAGCCTTGGCCTGCTTTCCTTTCCCCGCACTCCGCACTTCGCACTTCGCGGAAAAGCCGTCGTCCCCATTTACCCCATGGGGGACGCAAATGGTTTCTCCACCGATTATGCTCATCTTGCTCCGCGCTTGTTGACCCGAGGAGATGGCTGCGAACGGCTTGCCGGTCGAACGAGGGTTGTAATTAAGAGCTGGGGTCTGAAAGTATATATCTGTGCTTCTTCGGACCTCGATCCATCGTTGTGTCTTCAACTTGTGGACTCAGAGGACCGCCAGCCTTCACTTTCAAACGTTAAAGCAGGATCGCCGGCCAGAAATTTGTCCAACCTCGAATTGCTTCCCCAACTGCTCCGCACTGCTTCTTCAGCAACTTTTCTCTTCCCTCTTCAAAGCGGGTACTTTTTCAACGAACAAGACAACAATGGCGCACAATGCACATGGCGAGAGGCCTGTCTCTTCACAGGAGAAGGTTGCCGTCAACCAGATGGAACACGTCTTGACAACCGACGACCCTGCTCTGATGAAGCAGCCCGTGATAGAGAAGGTAGACGAGTTCGGTGCCCATACAAAGACAGACCCGAAAGAGATCGCCCTTGTGAAGAAGATTGACTGGTACATTCTGGTATGCCACAAACATCACACATTCCTCTCTAAGACGGCACAAGTCTGACGGAAAATCAACAGCCTATTCTATGGTTGATGTACTTCCTCAACTTCCTCGACAGGAATGCGATGATTAACGGCAAACTCAATAATTTGGACGACGACCTAGGCCTCAAAGGCAAGCAGTACAATACCTGCGTTTCCATCCTTTTCGTCGGTTACCTTGTCGGCCAAGTCCCTTCCAACATGATTCTCAACCGGGTTCGTCCCTCGTATTACATGGCTGGTAAGTCGCTCAATATACAACGAGCGGAGCAATTACTTACTGGGGTAACCTCAAGGTTTCATGATGGCTTGGTCTGTTGTGAGTCTATTGACCTACAAGTGCCATGACTTCGGGACGATGCTGGGTTGCCGCTTTCTGCTCGGAGTCACCGAAGCCCCTGTAAGATATCCTTCCGATTCTCGATATGAAGCTATCACCTAACATAAGGTGACAGTTCTACCCTGGTGCGCTCTACATGCTTAGCATGTTCTACACCAGAAAGGAAGTCTCAACCCGCATGGCTATCTTCTACACCGGCAACATGGCAGCCAGTGCTTTTTCTGGGCTCATTGCAGCTCCAATCTTCTCGGGAATGTCAGGTGTAAGGGGTCTCGCTGGGTGGCAATGGAAAGTGTTCCCTTATTCATTCCCTTCCTCTTCTGCACCAAGCGAAGTGATCTTGAGGGAGAACTTAGCTAACCCTTGTGATGTAGGCTCTTCATTATCCAGGGAGCCGTCTCCATTCTCGTCGCAATTTTTGCCTTCTTCCTCTTGCCCGATAGCCCCCTCAAGACCCGCTGGTTGACCGAGGAGGAGCGCCAGCTTGCACACACCCGAATCTACAACGATACCACGGATCGTCGCGAGGGTACTAGCGTCTGGACGGGTCTTCGGGAGGCCTGCGCTGATTGGCGGACGTGGGTCTTCTGTCTCATGGACAACCTCCATCTCTCCGCGAACGGATTCAAGAACTTTTTGCCTGTATGTGCCTCATTTCTCCAAAATGCCTAGTACTTTTTGCGAACCTCAGACTGATATTTGACACGCAGACTGTTGTCAAGACGCTTGGTTACAGCACCACCGTCAGTCTCGTGCTGACCTGCCCGCCCTACGTCTTCTCCGCGTTCTTCTCTGTTCTGGTCCCTTGGTCATCTGGAAGATATAACGAGCGCACATGGCACATTACTATTAGCAAGCTCATTGTTTGTATCGGTTTTGTCATGGGAGTTTCGTCACTCAACATGGGAGTTCGTTACACTGGTAAGAAGCCCTGGCCTCATCTCACTTCCATCCTTGCTCCATTTGCCGGTGCTAATTGCGTTCAACAGGTATCATGCTATTCGTTGGAGCCACATATGGTGTAAGTAGTCAAACAATACTTCCGTCCATTCTGAACATGAAACTAAACGACTCATAGGTGAACAACTTGATTCTGGGCTGGACCTCATCAGTTCTTGGTCAAACCGACGAAAAGAAGGCAGTCGCCATCGCCATGGCCAATACCCTCGGAAACGCAGCCAGCATCTACACTCCCTATCTCTGGCCAGACTCTGATGCGCCTCGTTTCTTGCCTGCCATGCTTGCTAGCATCGGGTTCTCTATCGGAGTTGTCATCTGCGCCTGGGGAATGAAGTGGGCTTTGATGCGCACCAACCGGAAGAAGAGAGAGGCTGACCCCAACGCCTCGAACTTCTACGTCTACTGAGTAGAGTGATAGATCACGGCAGACTTCAGGATGGAGATGCATGGAAAGATGGGAAGTAGAAGTCATTACTGTGGGATCCACTCAGTATGACACTCGAATAGTAGATGTAGCAGTTGAATAATTTACAAGTCTCATCATCTTGGACCATGACTGTAGCCAAACCATAATATGCCTGTCTGAACGGCCAGTGCTACCAATACAGTCCAGCACTTTACACATCTGGTGATCAAAACTCATGAAGAGGGTGCCGCGGTTCCCAACGCTCCCAAGGTAACTGTAGAACACGGTACATCGTACTTGCTGGGTTTGACAAACTGTGGCTCAGGATTGTTGTCAAGTGCCAGAAGTATCAGCGACTCCTCCTTCGGATCGAACTTCGGCCACCCGAGGACCGAACTCAAGCCATCCGCCGGATCATTGGCGAAGGCCGTCCATGCGCTCTGCATGAGTGCAGTGGTTTTCTTCTGCGGATCGGACGGGGGAATTCCACTCACGTCCCCTGAGGCGCCGAAGATCATGTGCAAGTCGACGCCATGGTACGCGCCACTTGTCGGGAAAAGTCTTGTGTTATCCCAATCTCCGAAGTAGCGGTAGACCCACGCCGGGACTTCGTTATCTGAACGGGCCTGGCCCTGATGAGAGTTCGGACACGTGAAGGATTCTAGTAGAAATGATTCGACTTGCGCCTGAGTCGGGATAACGCCGTTGCCGTACGCCGGAATTCTGTAATATCCATCTTCGTTATGGTTGTTCCCAAAGAGAATCGGCTATGATTTGAGTATTAGCTGCTGGCTTGGGGAATTTGACGAAAAAGACGAGATGATAGACAAAAAGTGCTCACCAGCTTGGCAAATTGACCAGATTGTGTCAATGAGACGTAGTCGGGAAAGACAATTTTGTTGTCCACCGAAGGATAGAACGGCGGAATACCACGAAGAACGCTGCTGGATGATGCCGGCCTGATAGCAGCGGCCGCAGCTTTGATATCCTCCCATTTCCGACTTCGCATGCATGCCATGGAATCGGTGATATTAGTGCAATTCACAGCCGCCACCACGGTGTTCCAGTTCCGCACAGTCACATTTGGGTTGTTGAGCGGGAAGCTGAAGGCATTACCAGACGGTGCGATGAGGCCCTTGACAATGGGATCTTTGATGTAGGCATATGACCAATAGTCCACAGCGACACCTCCGGAAGACTGGCCCGCGATGATGATTTTTTTCGGGTCACCGCCGAAGCCGGCAATGTTGTCGCGGACCCATTCCACGGCTGCTCGTTGGTCCCTCAGGCCGAGATTCTGGGGCTGGCCCGGGGCACCCGGGAAGCCAAAGATGTTGATACGGTAGTTGACTGTGACTACGACAACATCTTGGGCATTCACAAAGTACTTGCCATTGTAGAAAGGACTGTTTGTGTTGCCAATGGCAAAACCTAGGGGATCCTGTTAGTGAGATGCAAGAGTCGAATCATTACAGATCTCAGTCACTTACGTCCACCGTAAAAGAAGACAATGACTGGTTTGGTAGCGGTGAGAGCTTTGGCTATTGGCTTTGTCCAGACGTTCAACGTCAAGCAGTCCTCGCTTTGAGGCGTCCCGGCAGCAGAAGCGAAATATCCAATGATGCGCTGCGCTTGAGCTGTCATGTTTGGGTAGTCAACTTGGCGAGAGGGCGAAAGCGGGCAGTCGAAGCCGAAGTGAGATGCCTCAAACGACTCATTGCCTCTAAAGCTCTGCGGTGGAGCGAAACGCAGGTCGCCGATTGGAGGTTTCGCATAGGGAATCCCGAGAAACTCGAGAACATCGGAGCTGTTCGACGCCGGGTGACCGGTAATCGGTCCATTGGAGGTCGGCACTATGTGCAAATTTGTGGCATTGCACCTGACTGTTGACGATGCAGTTGCATAACTGTCGCTCAATGCCAGGATGGCCAAGCTCGTTGCTGCCAACAGAGAACGCATTTTGTGGAATGCTAAAGGAAGAAGCGAACTAAGAGCGTGACGAATCGAGGCATCATCGTTTTCTGGTCTTTATGCTGACGGATCTACATCTCGCTTACTGAGGTTTTCTGCCCCTGTATCTTCCATAGATGATGGCGGCCGCTGGCGGTCCTCCGCAGGCTAATGCAGCTTCCCCATGCCGCTTGTCCACGCCGCTAATCTTACCACGGAAGCCATTCCCGTGGCTAGCTTCATTGCGCCGATCGTATCGAACGGTGTTACCCACCAATATGCACAAACTTGTGGTGTCATTGGCTGAGTTGCAGTGGCCAAGATCAAGGGTTCGATGCCCAAAGTACTCATGAGAGAAGCTTGCCAACGTCTCTGGGCCTCCGAGTGAGTCTATCGTTGGAAATGCATGGAAATTCAGCAGATCGATGTCAGGAAAGACATGTCATGAGAAGATTCCCATAGCTCGAAATGCAATTGAACTTGAGGCTTCATCGCCATTGCCATAGAAGGGAGTTTATCAGCCATGTAAACTTAGACCCCACATGTAGCGACAAAGTACCAGCCTTGCACTAAGTATTTCTCTTCAAGTCAACCAATGTGCAATGCCAACATGCAAGATCAATTGCAGAAAACTGAATTGAGAGATAATAGTTCATTTCCGGTATAAGACGGACGCCTTTCATGTTCCGAAATACCTCAAGCACCAGACCCAAAACCCAATACTACGCCTTGAGACCCATCTGGCTCGTGTCATAGCCGTTGGCTTCAAGATATTTCTTGAAACGAACGTCTTCGTCTTCCAAATGCTTCGGAGCCTAGTCAACGGTTAGATGGATCCAGCAGAAGAGATGAAATTAAATACCAAAGGCAACTTACGTCGGGAATCAGGAACCACACACAAAGAGTACCCACGACCGAAATGCCACTCCCGATGAGGAAGATCGCCTGCTGTCCCTTCAACTTCTCATCAAAGCTCGCAAGCGCCGCACTCAACGCAGTCGTGCCAATAGCAGCCCCTGCCTTGCCTACGGCGGCAGCAAATCCGAGGAAGTGACCTCTAAGCGGTGTAGGGAAGGACTCGCTCGAGACCAAAAAGTTGCAGTCTCCAGGGCCAACAGACAAGAAGGTCTGGAAGAGGCCGTACAAGGTGACGAAGAGCGGGAATACGTTATTGAGCTGAATCATGCTGCCGCCAATGGCGAATCCGAAGACGCAGACGATGGCCCAACCGAGGGCGTAAGTTTGACGGCGACCAATGCGGTCCATCAGTATCGCGCCGATGAAGGCACCGGGAAGGGCAAATGCATTAATTAGGGCGGACCAGCCGATTGACTGGATCATTGTCTGCTGGGAGGAGAAGCCGGAGACAAGAGTTGGTGCAAGAAGGTTGAAGGGGTATACAACGGCGTCGTAGAGGAACCATGCGCTGCAGCATCCAAGGAGTGGTTTCCAGTAGAACTTGATGGCGAGACGATACGGAATGTTGCGCTGAATGGCGTGCTTCTGGTACTGCTGTGAATCGACGAGCCGTAGGCGGAAGAAGAAGATCGCCAAAGGAAGCTGAGAAGATGGTCAGTTTACTCTCATATTACTTGGAAGATTAGCGCCCGTCGAGCTGGGTTGACCGACGAAAATTCCAATTCCAAAGCAAATGCGCCAAATTCCGTCACTTGCTTGACCATTATACGCAGCAATGACAATCAAAGAGACGATACTAGATCCGACGAAACCAGAGATGATTGCGGCGTTTGTGGAAACTGCGACGAGCATTCCGCGTCTCCTGCGCATGGCCTCTGTGCTGTCGGCACACTCCAGAGCTTGCGAGGTGCAGACTGTGTACTCTCCTCCTGCATTGCTGTCAGTCTTCAACCTCCCGTTACGGCCAGCTAAAGTCGCTTACCAGCACCGACACCCGCAACACCGCGGCCGATTACCATCATCCAGAACATTCCCTCAATGGAGGCTCCATGGGCAGCAGTAGCAATGACGATACCCTAGCTGGCTATCAGTAACAGCTCTCGATAAGACAAATCTCCTTTGACCGATCATATCGAAGGTGTCGACGTACCAAAACCAAGAAGAGAGTAGTCAGAATGATTCCAACTCGCCGACCAAACTTGTCAATGCAAAGACCGAATATGAGCATGCCAAAGATGTCGCCAATCAGAATGGAATTAGAAAGCCTTGTCTTAACGGCATTCGTCATCTGTTTCGGATAACTGATGACATTTGTCCGTCAAACTTTGTCTTCAACAAGAAATCTGTTGCTCATATGGCAGACTCACAGCTTAGCCAGAACGGTGTTCATGTATCCGATGATCTGAATGTTGTAGCCATCGGAAAACAAGGCGACACCTTGGACCAGCACGTCGAGCTTCCCAGCGGTTCTGGCAGGAGGAGTAGGCTCTTGAGATGACGCAATGTCACTCTCGGACGATACCATGACTCCGACATCCTTCTTGGTTGCATGATCAATCGTGTCGAATACCGAGGCTGACGTGGACTCCATGTTGGATGACTTTGTGGTCGACGATGACTTAGAAGTATGCTGCAACAAAAGCACCGAGCGCGGTTTGCCTGGTTATAAGTACCGCGAATGCATGATGTACGCTGATTCTGAGTGCCTCGCAGACTACCACGTGGAATCCTTGTTTCGAACCAAATTCTTGGGACGCGTATGGGTCAAGAAGCCATCCACTCGAAAACTCAAGCTATTGCATTCCTTCGTCTGAGCTCTCCTTCGTACAAAAGCATTTTGCCGAACTATTGGCATTAAGAAGGAAGAAAGCAGTTGCCTCAACCATTCATTACGTTGTCTCAACCACGTGCTCCGGCATGAACACCGCAGTCGAGATCGGGGCCGAAGGCTAAGTTCACCGGAAGATGTCCGAGTTGCGGGAGCCGCCGGGTGCACACTGGAGGAATAAGTTGTAGTCGCCTCACCTTATTCAGGCTTTATTTCTAGATCCATTAATTACCAACTACGTTGCTGACGCTGTAAGAACAAGCTTTGATTAGTGTGTGAAGTTTGTGCTCGGAGCTTGGCCGTCATATTTTCCTCCCGGTGGATCTCCGCCTTCGGGTGAGAAAACTTGTCATCCCACGGGCCTCGGACGCCCACGTGGTGAAATGCGATCGTCTAAGACGTCCATCGGAGTGGAGTCCCGACGCCGCGGCCCACCGGTATGCTCCCGGAGGCGACCCTGCTCATCCGGGAAGTGATAAGGAACAGTTCTCAGTTGAGAAGATGCACTTGGCTCGGGATGACGGCCTGACAGAGTCCATAACGAGGTTGATTGTTCCCGGCCATGAGTGACGGCACTGGCATTGCACGTGTGTTGATAATTGGAAGTACGCGACGTGGTGATGGGGGGAGTGTTCATCCTTCAAATCCACTTCGAGTACCATGGCCGTGGTTCCGGGTCCATAGATTGAATAGGCAGACAGTCTAATCTTGAGCGCCCTTTCTTGGACGTTCGCCTTTGTCAACGTCTGGGGTCGATTTGTCAACTCAAACTCGGTGTATGGTCTCGTGAGTTTGACAGGCTTGGAACACACCTCATCTCGAGTCTCGCCAACCTAGCAAATTCACAACTCTATCAGAGCGAAGACTTCGATATGGTTCTCACTCGTGTCTTAGACGCCATTACGGCAGTGGCAGCTCTCAGCCTTAGGTTGTTGGCATTCCTGTTCACAAGATTCGTGAGTCTTGACATATGTCATATTTCTCCTTGCCCCTATGAATCGATGAACCGTATTCTAACAAGCAAAAAGCATCCTCTTGGAAAGAGATATCTCAATCGAATCTATGGGAGTTGCGCGTTGTATGCAGTCTCTCTAGTTGCTAGGCTCCTGTTGCCCAATTCGCGGCGGGCCTCTAGGCAACACCACCCATGGCTGCTTCTACTCTTGGGTTGGGTTGAACGGTCATCGCCGGTTACATCCTTGGTCACAGTCATGTTGAATATCCTGTCACTTGGATCCGTATGGGACTTCATCTACAGAGGAAGCGTACTCCACCAGAGTCACGATCTCTCCTTCTCTCGGATGGGCTACATGGATGAAGGTACGGCGCGGATCGTTGTAAGAGCGCCAGCTCTCCATACAAACTACGTCAAGATCAGTTGGGCGCCTTCGGAGGGAGATGACCAGGTTACCAAGTCGCAGACAATCGTCATCGCTGATTCCAATGATCATACCGGGACGTTTTTGCTTGAAGGGCTGGAGCCAGACACGCCGTACACCTACACCACAAATGCCAGCCATGCCGGATCTTTCAGGACTGCAGCCCTCTCGCCAAAGCGATGGAGTCTCATCTCCACAAGCTGCATCAAGCCTTTCTACCCTTACAACCCCTTGGATCATGGCTTGCGCATCAAAGGACTGGAGTACTTGGACCGGCATGTCTCGGCGAACCAGCCAGACATGATGCTCTTCCTGGGCGACTTCATCTACATCGACCTGCCAGTGGCCCTCGGCTGGACTCCAGAGCACTACACCACAGCATACCGTCAAGTCTATGCCTCGCCCAGCTGGTCACCCGCGCTTCGATCTGTGCCGTGGCTGCACGTCTACGACGACCATGAGATCATCAACGACTGGGCGGCGAACGAGACAGGTCTCTATCAGTCCGCCATGAAGCCATATTGGTCTTATCAAGGGCACGCGAACCCTCCCTCGCAGTATGGCGTCGGCAAAACGCACTACACCTTCCGCCGGGGCGACGTTTCGTTTTTCGTCCTAGACACGCGGCGCTATCGATCGGCTGAAAACATGGCGGACGGGCCTGAGAAGACGATGCTTGGCGCGGCGCAGCTAGCGGACCTGCGAAAGTGGCTTGAAACAGAAAAGTCGTGGAAAGTCGTGGTCAGCAGCGTCCCGTTCACGCGAAATTGGAGGGGCCCCGATTCGGCCGATAGCTGGTCGGGATATCTGTGGGAGAGAGACATGATCTTGGAGATGATGAGACAAACGGACGGAGCTATCATCTTGAGTGGAGTAAGCTGGTCTCTGTTTGATCGGCCCTGCCAAAATTTCAATAGTTTGCTTGAGCTAATTTTTTGCTTCTTTTTGACTAGGACAGGCATGAGCACGCGACGACGATCTTTCCGCCCACTAGCGACAAGGGTGGTAAGTCTGTGATTGAATTTTCCACTTCGCCCTTGAACCAGTTCTATGAACCCTTCGATCGGTTCCATAGACAGATTGAGGACACAGACGTCTCGGTGTATTCGCACCCGTGGGGAAACTCAAAGTTTGGTCGGGTGTCGTTTGACACGTCGGAGGAGGGCCGATGGACGGTAGACTATGAGCTTATCGTTGATGGACATCAAGTGTGGAACTACACGTGGGAGTTCACCAGGTGATCGACTGCCTCATTACCGAGCTCGTGGAGTCGAAGGATCATCAAAATGTGCACGCGCAGAGAAGTAGGGGTTTGACTTGAAAACTTTGCATTCATCGTGGCTTCAATCCGTTAAGCCGGCGCTCCTCGCTTTGCCTTGGAATATCCTTGCCAACCGAAAGTCCTTCCGATCCCTTGGTCTTGCTCTCGTCCTCGAAATGTTTTCCATACCCGTCAAAAAGAATCCTTCAAACGCCCACTTCCTATCTCAGTCTCCGCCTAAACTCCTCATCGCTGTACCCTAGGTCGCATGTCTGAAAGCATGCGTAGAATTGAAGTTGAAAGTCGATCGTGGTGTAAGGCCCTCAAAGATTGGGGGCCAAAGTCGCGGGGTAGAAAGTGACTCGTCTCGGACCCGTATCCGACAATTGAAGACGGGGCGACGTTAATTGCTCGTGTTTGGGTGCGTGCAAATGGAAGCGCCGATTCTTCAGACAATTGGCTGCAGAACATCGCCTTCGGGGGCAACAGCGGGCTCGTCCCTCTCAATGTTGCCGTGAACACCGGCTCTGGCGTTGAGGTTGTACTCGTGACGAATGATGTTGTTCATCGGGGTGATGGCAGCCTGCGTAGCTCCGAAGAGGGCCGCGGCGATGATGTAAGCGATGGATGTCTTCATCTTGTCTGTGGGATATTGCGACGCTTCTCGCGGTCTTTTCAAAAGGAAGGAATGTGTATATTTGTCGAGGTCAACTCGAAGGCGAGGCGGGACAGCTCAACCGAACACTCTCGTCGATGTCGTAGGGACTGAAGGACACGAACACAGGAACTCGAAACGCTTTGATGATGGCCGGATGAGGGGGTCCCCGAGGCTTATTAAAAAGGCCCGGCACGGCACGGCACACCAACAGCCACGGATTGACGTGACTGTATGAGTGTTCTGTGTCTGTACTCTGTAAGATTGTGACAGTCTTAATCAATCATAAAACCTTGAATGTCTTGAAGTGGAGCCAATGAGCATGAGAGATTCGGATCTTCGGACGGTCATTGCAGGAAGGTGTGAGCGGGATCAGCTAGACTGACTCGCTTAAGGAAGCTCGCCATGCACAGAGAGATTTGCAAAAGAGACATGGAAACAGCCCTACAGTAAATGTTTGCTTGGCCTCCAGCTGTGCCTCTTTGGCCCTGCCTCCCTTCCTATCATCAATGATGTGCCTATCTCCCACGGGGGTCTACGGTGTTGTAACCCTTGGCTCTTTGCACGCTGCCCAGGGATGGCGTGACTTTGCTTATTTAACTCAAGATTGGGCCTAACTGTTTCAAGTATACGCAGATACGCACGGCGCAGGAGCATGGATCGCCCGCTTGGCTCGGCCGATGCGACACAGTGTTGTAACCCATCTGTTTCCCCCTCCAAAATCACGGCATCGAGGTAAGTTGCATGAGAGGCCCTTGAAGAAACTACTTTAGTCGGATCGCCCGAAGAATGACATCGATATGTCCGAATCTTCAGTCGTTCTCGTTCCTGATCTTCGCCGGGAGACACCGGACGGCCCACGGGATCCCGAGTGGGAGCACGCCGGGCGGGCCTTTATTCCCGAAGTCAATTACGGATACAGAACTTCCATCATCCATCCATCTATCCACCTGGCATCAGCTCCGTATTCGTACCAGAAGAAACAAACCTCGGCAGTTCTCCACGTTTTGCCTCTGTACAACTTGCGACTGGTTGTAGTCTGATGCGTGGCTCAATCTGGCAGACACATGTTTAATTGTGCTGTCTCGGAAAAGCAAACCTGAGCGATGGCCCGCACCCAGAACCCGCAACTCCGTCCCTACCCTCCCTCACGTCAAGTTCCAGAACATATCGACGCCGTCATCCGCCCTGCATCTACATATCAGCTGCCACATCTGAACCACACGAGTTCGTCCAGCCGCGCTCGTAATTGGAGACTGAGTATTACTGATATTATCGGATCTCATCGTGTTCGTGATATCTGTAACTTGACACGTTCAACATCGCTATCGCAATCGCAATCGTCACGCGATAGATACGCGAGGCTCGCCTGTTCGGCCTTTATGATATCCCTATTTTCCCCTCCTGCCAGTAGAGATTTAGCGTTTAGTTGTTGCTGAGTCGACTTGTCAGCCAGTGACTCGAGTTCATGCTAATGTCTTCTAGACATTATGCATAACTCGGAATGAGCCAAATGCGGAAGTCTACGAAATCTAGATCTTATACCACCTTCACAAACGCCTTCTAGAATACCAGTAGCCTTTAGACTCCAGTCTACACGAAGAGCTTGCCAGCTTGTTAAATTTGCCGATCACGTATGTTGGGCAGACACTAGAGAGCTTGTGATCGGTTGAAGATGGGACGGCGAGGTTGCATTTAATCATCTTATCCTCCGTGGAGCTCTTGATGGCTTCAGGGTGCAAAGCATCCCAATCCATTCTCTATTGAATCGTAACAGACACACGGTCAGAACGAACTCCATCATGAGTAGCCAGACCGGACAGAATGGCCCAGCCGATAACCAGTACCTAGCCATGGTCGGCGATGTCCAAGCCGAGCTGACCCGCCTTCAAGTCCAGCATCGTTGGATCCAGATGTGCCTCAAAGATAAGATTGTTTTCGCGCCAGTGGATACCACGAATGGCGGGCTCAGGATTCTCGACATGGGCTGCGCCGACGGTATCTCAATCTTCAACTGCACTGTGAAATGGGACCTCTAACACGCGATATCACAGGAACACTACTACGGGACCTGCAGAAACAGGTTCCACCATCCGCGCACATGGTCGGCGCCGATGTTTCAACCATTTTCCTGCCCACGTCAGCTCAGGGCAACATCCGCTACGTAACCCACGACGTTTGCGATCCACCGGCCGGGGATCTAAAGGGCCAATTCGATCTGACCCACGTTCGCAATGTTCTCCACAGCGCCCACCGGTCCGGCATTGAGCAGGCCATCGCAAACCTCGCCGGTAAGTCATCGGTTGTTGAATTCGTTGGTTCGGGCTGCTGTTTGATGGGTTGCGCGCGTTCTAGTCTAACTGATGCAAGATACGTTGGCCTCGGGAGGCTGGTTGCAGATTATGGAGCTGGACATCAGTCCAGACCAGCCGAACCAACCCCAGTCACTGAAAGATCTCATTCACATCATTGGGACCATGTTTGAGAAGCAGGGAATGGATCGTAAATACGCGTCCAAAATTCCAGAGGCAATGAAGATGACCGGTCTCCAAAACTTCAAGGTCGAGCGAGTGGAGTGTGGGATTGGTAAAGTGCATGGCGACGAGGCCGCCGTCAAATCTTCCATCGAGCCCTTCATGCACACCATTCCGCTTGTCGCCAGGAACGCCCAAAGTGAGTCGACTAGAAGCAAGCTGTCTTTGCCGTAAGCCGACCCTCACTAACCAAATGTAGTGTTGGTTCCTGATATGGATCCGGTAATCTATACCAACCTGGAGGAGAGATACACAAAGGAGATGACTGAGCAGGGCGGCATTTTCCCAGCGAACGTCTTCATGGCTCAGAAGCCCGTTGCGTGAGTTGTAAATATATGAAATGGAATTCTTGGAAATTTGATTGGTCTACCTATGAGTCTCTGTATCACGTCATCATTTACACGCTTTGTGGCGTCTGTCATGTGTACTTTTGAGACGCAAGCTTGTATAATCTATGGAAATGAGATGTTGTGTTATGAAGAAGACCGATGGGCTATCCTGCTCGCTCTTGCGTATGGTTAAATTCGGAACTCATGGCATCCCGTGCACCGCTGTAATCGAGAAGGTCATATTCGATCTCAAATGATCTTAGCAGAAGTCTCAATTTATCCATTCTCAATGACTTTCTCAGATGAGATCTAAGTCCATACCATCAGCTTAATCCTCTCCAGTTTTACCATCTCATCTCAACAAGTAGTCGCATTCTCCTAGCAGGCCGTAGGAGGAGCGAACTCATAGCAAGTTGAGCCACTGCAACACCACGCCCAGCCATCACGGCAAACAGTCTCGGAAGGCTGACATCCCGCGGCTTGGCGAGCACCGATAGCCTCAGGAGCGGCGAGAGCAGCTGATGCCACAGCTACGAGAAGAGCAAGGCTGATCTTCACCATATTGGCCGTTGAGCTTTCTCATCTGTTAGCGACAGACGAGGGGGAAAGTTGACGACGACCTGGAAGCCACACTTACAAGATTGTGTATGGCACAGAATCTGGAGAAAGGGCGGCAAGCGGAAGCCAAGGCTGGGCTATTAAAATTTCCGCAGGAGGGTTTGTGAGGGTGAGTGAAATACTGGGGGCTGGGTTGAAGACTAATACCTTCGTTGACGAAAGAATGATAAAGTGAAAACTCTAATTGCATAGATACTTATAAGATGTTGCAATCTGAGCCTGAGTCTTGGTCTTACCCGAAGCTTGTCTGATCAAGGAAGGTGCGCTTGAAGGATTGCAGGATTATGCTTGGCACAACCACAGCTTGGTCTCCAACGTATAAGATGCAGTCATTGATGAATCCTGCAAGCCATATCAGTTCTAGGTAGAAAAGGCCAAGGCTGCAAAGGATTGTTGTAGCTGTTACAGGAAGGACCTCGGCCTAAGCTCGCTTCCAGGCGCACGAAAGTTCAGTTCAAGCTATAGGCAATGATGTAAGAATTTCCGAGGGCGGTGCCCATCCGATGTCAATTGCTCATAACAGCTGTATTTTTGAAAGGCTCGAAGATGAGAGGAATTAGAAGAGAGTCACTTTTCGAATTCGTGAATCGCAATTTTACAATGGTACTTGATCAATGATTTGAATGAGAAATGATGACAACCATGCCTCGTAACATCCTAGCGATGCGAAGCACAAGAACCGAGTGAAGATAAACGGTCAAACAGAAGGCATGCTGTCACTTTTACCTGTCCTAATATGTCCCAAGCAACCATACTTCAGTCTTGCTTAGGTTCCTTGACGATGTTTGCATGGTGCTCCGTCTGCGTGTTTGCACCGCTCTTCGAGTGCTCTTTCCTCTCCTCGTATTGCTGCTCTGCCATCTGCTGCTTGGCCTCAGCCTTGCTGGAAGGGTCCTCTGTTCATCGTCAGTATTCGGCCCCGGCCACGAAGGATATGGCAGAAATTTGACATACTAAAGGTGTCGGCTTGAGGCTGGTATTGAGGCATGTTGGAGAAGGAACGTCCTTTTTGAAGGATGAAGTTGACGAGTTGAGATATGTGTGGAAGATTCTGGTTATGTATATGGAAAGAGTATTTCGAGAGCTTGAAGTCAAGAGCTAGGACAAAAGTGACTCTTGATTATGAGGTATTGATAACAGTACACGTATTTAAACTATATTGATAATATATATATTATTCGTCTTTCAATTTCCACGGCTTCCATCGAATATGATGTTATCATTATGTGCATTGCGTAAATCGAGCGTCACAATCGCAGCGTGTATAATGTGTCTTCAGTGACGTCAAGCACTGGGTCAAAATGTGGAAATTTGCGGGAGCGGCTGTTGCACCATAGCATCCAAGTTGCCAATGATCACAGTTCGGGCGGGTCACACCTCCATCGAGCCGGAGAAGAGTCTCCTAACCTCCAGCATGACTGAAGCGGGCATCAGCTGCATTGGAAATGATACACGACTTCATCACATAGTCGAGTAGTACGAAGCCATCATGTCACGCTTCTTGGGGCTGTAACTGGGAGTATTTCGCCCCGCCGAATTGCGACGGAGGTTTGTACCAAAGCTTATACGTTATTGCTGGTGCTCTTCTCGATATTTCCGATTAACATCTACTCACATCACTGGCAAGTGTCGTGGTTGGTGCCCCGCGAAGTGAGGATGAGGCGTCGGAGCTATCCTGCCCTTGAACACACGATGACACGGTACAAGAAGGGATTAAACCCCATGTTACAGTTTCATGGGCCTTTTCGATTGATTAGCGTAAGCTTTCTCAAGTCTTGGCATAAGGGCGAATGGATCCTGCGCAGTTCCTCAGATGTGGCTGTCCAGGGGAAACCTCGGCAATTACGCCCGATTATACAAAGTAGATGGTGTTCTTTTCTATGCACGCTTGCTGATGCAGGTTTCCAGATGAGACTCTATATAACGCCCCCGGAAAAGTGTGATGTAAACGGTAACGAGAAGAAAAAGGAAAGAGAGACAAGATGAACGTCTGGCGAATGTGCCCTTATTATCCGTAATCCTCAATGATCATATCCAGCACCGCGCTGCCATGGACTGTGCATAGATGATTAGTAAGGAGGACAAGAGACTGGTTCCAGCAAAGGATAACTCACCTATTGTTGTTTTGGGATCGAAACTCGTGGATACTGCGTGCAGATCCGTTCCCAAACGGACTCGGTGGGGGGAAGTCGCTCGCTGGTGACCGCGGCGGGGCAGGACTTTGAGATCGTAATGAGCGGTCGGCGGGGAACATGGGCACCGACGGGCTCACGGCTGGCCTGGAGCCCGGCGAGGGCAGATATGACATTTCGTGGGTATCGCCTCTGCTGTTGAGGTTCGACGTGGACGTGGACACGTGCAGGCTCATGCCGCTCTCGGTAGCCTTCTCTTCGCCGTAGCGCAGCGACTCGCGGCGGTACGGGTTCACCTTGTCGTCCTCATCCAGGTCGAGAAGCGACTTGCCCTCGGTGCGGTCGCCCTTTGCAAGGATGGAGGGGTCGTTGAGCTGCGTGGGGCCGGTGCCGGTCGGTTGGCCCTTTACGCGCCAGAAGACGAGGATGCTGGAGATAAGGACCATGAGAAGGAGGACAAAGGCGAAGATGACGTTGACGATGAAGAGGATTACGCCGACGACACCGACGACGATGCCGGGGGTGTCGAATACGTTTGTGAAGATGAGGAGGAAGACGGAGTTGATGAAGTTGATGGCGTAGATTGAGATGTTGAAGGAGTTTGTGCTCTTGTCCATGAATGGCTTGAGGACGCTGACGGCGATCAGGGCGGCGGCCTCGATGACGATGAGGGCGATGGCCTGGGCGACGCCGGCCTTTTGACCGAAAGCGATGACGGCGGACTTCAGGAAGATGTAGGCGATGAACGGGATGATGAAGTAGTACGCAGAGGCGCGGTACTGGACATAGAGAAAGCCCCATTTGTTAATGATCTGGGGGTTCGAGAAAAGAACGTGCGCGGGGTTCTGGTGGGTGAGAATCGACTGCTTGGCAATGAGGATAACCTTCCACGATGCCCAGATGAGGGTGAAGAGGGTGCCAAGGAAGAAGAAGACGGCCAGGACTACAAGGGCGGCCGAGTCGATCTGGGTGAACTCCCACAGGCACAGGACGGCGATCTGCGGGAAGCCGATGAGGTTGAGGCGGAATAGGACGCCCTTGAGGGTAGTCTTCCAGTCGCGACGGAACTCGACGAAGCGGTCCTTCTTGGACCATCCCTGCTTCACCGCGATCTCGGTACCGTATCGGAACGCGGCGATAATGAGGACGGTAAAGATGATGAAGAAACAGTACACGATGAGGCCGGTGAGGAACAGGTTCGTCGATTCGATCTTTGCCTTGAAAGCCACGCGCTGGATGCCGTAGACGACGTAGGAGCCGTTGTCCTGGAGGATGTTCGCACGCTTCGCGATGGCGTTGATGCCGCGCTTGACGGGACCGATGCTGTTGACAATGTCGAGCGAGCGCTTCGAGACCTGCACCGAGATACCGCTCAACGAATCGAATAGTCGTGCCGCCTCACCGCCCGTTGAGCGCTGGTACCACGTACAGAGGGTCTGCATCCAGCCCAACCTGACGACACCCATTGACCACTGGAAATTCTGCGTCCACGCCTGTACGATGGGCGGCATATCGACGCCTGAAAGACCGACAAAGGCCTGAGCCTGGAAGTATCCGAATAGAGAGAGGGCGTTCGCGGCGAGATGGGCGGCGGCATCGGTATGGCCCATGGCGGAGATGATGCCGGCGGACCCGAGACCGAGGCCGGCGATGACGGCGGTGGCCCATTTGACGCCCACGAGATCGACGGTTTTACCGTTGGAGAAGTCTGCCTCGACGCAGGCGACGGTCGTGTTCGTCTCGGTGAGGTTGACGATGGCGCGGATGGTGGCGTCGAGGTCGGGGATGGTGTAGGCGATACCGGGCACCTGGTCGAGCTTGTCGCCGATTTCAAACGAGAACTCCATGTCGATCTTGCCGGGCTTCATCGGGCAGAGGCCCTGGAGGTCCATGGTGCACGGGTCTATCGTCATCTTGAGGTAGTCGTAGCCGTAGATGCGCAGCGCGACGTCGAAGACAGCCTTGCCTTCCACCGAGACGACGGCGGCGATGTTTGCCATGACGGAGCCATTGTTGGCGGAGACGACGACGTTGAACAAGCTGGCGGAGAAGTCGGATTTCTTTTGGCAGTTGTTGAGAGACGAGGACTGGAGGATGCGGTCGGCGTATGCGGTGGAGGGGAGGAGGGCGGCGAGGAGGGTGTATATGAGAAAAGGAGCGACTTGGGTGAGCTTCATGATTATTGCTTTATGTTTAGTTGTAACGAATGTGTGGTGTTTGTAATGTTATTGCCCTTCAAAGGTGTCTGGTCGCAGGCATCGTCAGCTTGCGATTGGGAGCACTCTACGATGGCGACGTTTGAAGCTTCAAGCTTTCTTTCTTCCTCGCGTGTCCCCTCGGTATGTGCGTGTGCGAGAGTGTGTCCCTACTCACGATAGTTGGACGCGGTGCAGAATCATCCGATGAGCTCAAAAGGGTCCAATTAAGGTTCCACGGTTGTCCCCTGAAAGAGTGGAAGGGGGCAACTGGGCAAGGTGGGGAGGGGGAAGAAGAGGCGAAGCGAGTGAGAGGATTCTTCCCCTTCAACGTCGAATGGCTCCTCGTTGTCTATACTGGAACTTCGACGTCAAATTGTTTAAAGGAAAGACAGAAAACAGCGTTGCATGATCGAAAGAGACTTGGACGGGGGGGACAGGGCACA
This sequence comes from Colletotrichum tamarilloi, assembly GCF_030869305.1. NCBI lineage: Eukaryota > Fungi > Ascomycota > Sordariomycetes > Glomerellales > Glomerellaceae > Colletotrichum > Colletotrichum tamarilloi. The sequence continues at coordinate 139,412 of NW_026849458.1, forward strand.
CGGTCGCTCTTCTACGGATAGATTAGACGAGAGAGAGACCCGATAGATTGGCGACGAGAGTCAGAGAGGTACGAAAAAAAGGGTGGTTTGTTGCCAAGCTTCAATTTCCCGTTCGGTTTGTGCACATCCTCGATCCGTCAGTGACATTGCCGCTCCCTTATTCGTGTCCCCCTCGTTGCACTTTGTACATAATCGGCATAGCTGGGGAGGCGAAGCAAGCTTGGTTGTGGGCCTGAACAGTTCAAGCCAAGCTCGAGCTTTTGCTCGTACGGAAACAATCGACAGACCCGAGAATCTGTAGCGGCAGCAGAATGTCTTTCCCTAGGGTTCTGGTCCATGTTCCAGCGCCTCCAACGACTCTTTCAACGGCGGCTGGAATAGGAGTCAGTCTGAATCCAGGGGCTATCTACAGCCTAAAAGTTAGCACCGCACCTGGAGGAGAACTCAGAAGCGGCGAGACTGCGAAATCACTGGCCAGTGATAGCTTGGCAGCTCTTCCGCCTGAAGATGATGTGAGATGGGAATGCCCACGGCGATCACGCATCCAATCCCATCACATTCCAGCCGCCGTACCTGCGTATGGGATACGGGGCTCATGGGCCGCCATGGCACCAAGAACGGCCCAAGCCGGCCGTTCCTGACCAGCCAATGCCGGTACCTCTCTCCCCCCCTTGTCAAGCTGAGGAGGGATGGCACTCTGGGAGAGGGGAACAGACCGTGAGTCCGTGACAACTCTGGCAGCCCTGACAGCTTTCGCAGCTCTTTGGCAGCTCTAGCAGCGTTGGTCCGCGCCGGCCGCGCTCCAATGAAGGGTCGTTTTCGTTTCCTTGCACTGCCCCCAAAGGTGATATTCGGTTGCCTAAAGACTGGCATGACAGCCCAGGACTAGGTGACTGGTCCACTCTCTGTCTTTCGTCTTTTTTGTGTGACGAACCTACGGCCCAGAGACGGAAGACCCTCCTTTGAAACGAGACGAGACCCAATTGAACCCACTGCGAGCGCCCGGCTTGGACAAATCAGTCTTGGGTTGGGCGGCACGCACGGCGGCTATACGAGTATTCTCAATGCCTCCTCTGCCCTATTATCCCCCTTTTATGTTCTCACAGATACAGCATGCTCTAGCCTCTCAAAGACATACATAGAAAACTCAAGGGGTCTGAATCGGGGCAGAATGTGCGGCCCCGCTCTCAAGCATAACTCTATGCATAGCTCAGGGGTAGCGGTAGCCCCGTGAAAAAAAGCAGAATGCACGGCTGCTATCTGCACAGTAATCACCATCTAGCGATTCAATACTACCACCATACGGCAATGTCGAGCCGAGATTGGCTCCGGTCTTTTCCCAACCCGACGAACAGGGCCCATACGAGCAGGGCCGGGTTGTGGGCAATGAATACCACGGCGGCAGCCTCTAGAGCCTGGCCCAGATACCGGTCGTTGTTAGTGCAGAATAGCGTAGCCAACAGACCAACACTAATACTGTGATGTTGGTCGAGAATCTTATTGAATCTCAATTGATTCGGAACTCCATTCTGTAGGTGCTGAGAAGAGAGGTAATCATTTCGCAATTGCATTGTTCTTTCCTACACATAAACTATACTACATACAGTACATAACATCACATCCGTACAATTGGGAGATGCATCTTACATAAACCCACGCAGTCTCTCAAACCCGCTTAGGCCGGGAACCGAAACTCGGTGATGGGTACAGCTTTGGAGTCGCAGACGCGACGAGACTGCGATACTCGTACTGAGAATGAGATTACAACAAGAGAACCTCTGAATCTCCCTTGTTGCAATCTCACGCAAGGGGTTGAGGCTGTGAAGCTCACAGCCCCAAGACGAGAATGGTTTTCTGGAGATGAGTAAAGTGCCACGAGAATTGGCAGCTTGGCAACACTTTGGCAACACCATACTGTAACTTTGTAGGCCTCCTTTCAACGACTGGAATTTTGCCGCAACGGGCGACTCTTACTTCTTTCTCACTCATCTCATCATGCCCAGTTGTGAGAAATGGCTATTACACATACTGGGAATGAAACGAAACAGCCGAATCTTCATAGACTCGCAGCTTCTGCATCGCCTAGGACAGCATGTAGTCAAGAGCTATTCTGTACGTGCATGGTCTTCGAGTTAGGGTCGCATGAAGAGCGGCATAGAGCGTCTTAAGACCGATATTCCGAAAACAAAATGAGCGACAAGAATCTCGAGTAGTACGTACGGTGTAAAACGAGACATCTCACATTGCTCACCCAACCTTCGTCACTTGCTGTTGAGATCTCTCAAATCCAGGTCCAAAATACCAGGGGTAGTTGATCGCCAAGAATGGGGTAGTCGTCAGCTCTCAAGATTGTCACCCAGCGGATACCACTGCGCCATGCCCCGGGAAACTCACAGCATCCGACTCCATCAGCATCTCAGGGCTGGACTTCAGCCTGGCGAGAGAATTGAGGAATCTTAAAGTCTGGATCTACTTCGATGTTGGTCACTCCATCATGGAAAACACGGCATGCGCAAGAGCCACAGAAACCCGCCGCCGTCTCCAATTGTTTCGTCGATCAAGTTCGAATCTCCCCCGTGGGTCAAATTAGACAGGAAATCTCTCGATCGACCTGTAACCAAGATTACGAGGCTGTGCTGGCTGTCTCAGCTACGATCCACGCGGCAGCGACCATGTCACAGGTCTCCCGAAGGTAGACGCAATAATAGTGCAGAATGCCAATAGATGAGAGCCAGGATCAAGTTCCTCTGGTGTAGCAGCTTGCCAGCTCTTCATGTCGGCGTCGACCTCAACATCGTCGTTCACTCAGAATGGGCCCTCAACTCCCTCATTGTCGCCCTATTTCACAGTGATTACATCGCCATCGGCCCTTGTCAGTTGAAAACAGCCAGACTTATAGTGAAGCCGCGTGTAAAGGCAAAAAGCTCCGTAAGCTCCGTGTCGCCGTGTCAGCCAGCAGTATCTTTAGCAAAGCGCCGATACCGTGCACGCTTCCGATTCGGGCTACCCATGGCCCGTTGATTGGGCCAAATCGGGGGCCGACATCGCCGCTCTGCGCAAACTCACCGTCGCCATATGCCGAAAACGTGAAAACTAATCATTCGAAGTGGGGGAACTTGTCCCCCCCGCGACCACTGCCGCCTGTATCATCCAGAGCAGGTTATTAGACATCACCATAGGATAATCTCACAAGACAAACACAGCCTTGTCCAAGCTCCGCACAACTGCTCATACAATCTGAAGACGATCAGCCACAGGCCCTTCCCCCGCTCCGCTCCCATCATTCAACGCCACACTCTCTACGAAGGCATTACCAGGCTGCTCATCAAGAGACACAATGACCCTGGGCCCTCAATGCTGGCGCTGCCGCAAAAAGCGCCTCCGGTGCGACTCCTCCGTCCCCGCCTGCCGTAAATGCATCATCGCACGCACAGAATGTCCAGGCTACGGCGACAAGCGACCCATCGCCTTCCGGGATCCCCTCGTCCTAACGCAAAAGGGCGTCGTCGTCCGAGTCCGGGATCGGGAGCCGGGCGCGGACGGCCAATCCCGCAACAGTGACAGTGACCGTAGCCGAGGAAAGACACGGAGTAGCAGCAGCGCCAGCCCACCGGCGTCGGTGCTTGGCATCGTGTGCCGATCGCCGAGAACGGCCGGGACCGTGATGGAGTTGAGGATAGCGGCTGATGCCATGGAATACTGTGGGTAACAGCTTCCCCGTGTGGTTTACGTTCACACAAATTGTGAACTTCACTTCCACTCACTCCGAAAACCTCACTCACTCATACATTACCACTCACTCACTCATTCCTGTTTTCAGTGCTTCAATCTCACTCCCACATCTTCATTCTCATCTTCATTGCTCAATCAATCAACCAACTAATTACTTATTCACAGATAATCACCACGTAGCACCCGACCTAGTCCCCTACTCAACATCAACATCACCATATCAAATCTCCCCCCACCAAATAGCCTCACTCGCCTCCTACCTCCGCAACACATATATCTCTATCGCAGCCCTCCACAGACACATCAGCGGACAGCCGTCGTCATCATCGTCATCATCATCATCGACTTCAACTTCATCATCAAGTATCCTATTCAAACTATCAACCGACAATAAGACCCTCGCCACCTCCACATCCCGCCCTCCTATCAGGCACCATGCACCCCCATCAGGTGATACATCCGAACTATCAAGGCTCATGGCCGCAGGCGATTTCAAAAGCGTCCACTTCGCATCCCAAGCAGCCGCCCTACAAGCCTTAGGCCAAGAACTCTGCGCATATCACCAGCCTCAAGGGAACAGCTCACCAAACACCGCCGAAGATCCAGGGCCCAGCATCCTCCTCGGCATCATGGTGATGCTCACATCCCAGGTACACTCTATCTCTCTCTCATCCTCATCCTCTCACCATTCACCCAACATATAACAAAAGACTGACATCCCCCCAAGATCCAATTCTCCGCCTACGCCCCGTGGCAATCCCACATCACCGGCGCATGGAGCATAATCCTCACCCACGGCCCCTTCGCAGCCGTCGCCAACTCAGACCCAGAACTCTGCCGCCTCCTCCAGCAATTCGCAATCTTTGACATCTTCGGCACATCCACCCACGGAGCCATCAACGCCACCACCCACTCATCGTCCGTCGCAGGCACGATGCTCGCAAGACAAGGTTCCTACGAAGCAATCTTCCAAGACTCTGAAACCGACGCCGGCAATCCGTGGAGGCTGGTCCCCAACGACCTGGCCAAGATCCTGATCCGCATCAACGGGCTACGGGCACGGAGGGCACTATACCCAGAGACGGCGAAGCATCTCCCAGAAGGTCTATCTGCTGTGCTAGAGTACCTCGACACCTCACCGCCAGAGAAATGGGCCGCAGAAATCTCGGCTACTGCACAAGTCTCGCTGGCACCAACCAGACTGAGCGATGATCAGGAAACAAAAGACGCCTGGGTCGCACTGATGACGACGTATCACAGCGCCGCGGCCTTATACGCCATCAACAGCCTCGCCGGTCTCGGAACCGCACCGAGATCAAGCACCCTCTGGCCAGAAGAAGCCTCATCCCATCTTGCAAGAAGAGAATCAACAGCATATAGCGCACTCGTCGCGAGCCTCCGCGTCCTCTTCACCCAAAGAGCCCAGCGACATCCCTCACAAGCTACCAACAACGAAACACCATCAAATCCCATCGCAACCAGCGCGGGGTTGTTGCACAAATTCGTCATCTGGCCAATGGTCATCGGTGGAATTCAATCCACCCTCATCTACAACGATCAAGAAATCACAACCTTCATGTGCTCGGGTATGCAAGCGGTCGGTGAAGAGCTGGGCACGGTAAGCATGATAGACGGTGCTCGCCTCGTCGAGAAGCTACAGCGGGAAGCAAAGCACGGTCGCAAGTTTTCGTCATGGGACGAGCTGTTTGAGGGGGCACCCTTGTTCTTGATGTGATTATACTTCGTACCATCTTCCTCAAGAAAAATCCCAAGGGTCACCCCAAGAATCGAATCGCGGGATCCGGTCGGGAGCTTGGGGACCATCCACTGATCCACCCCGCAAAAAGGGAATTTGGGATTTCAGGGTCTTGCCCAACCCCTCCGAGCAATACCGGGTCAGACAGCCAAGCGTCGCCGATGTGTCCGGGGCGATCGTCCGAATTCTCTGCATGCCTTTGAGTTGCAGCCGTTCGAGCCGCGGCCGATCACTGCCGGTACCACCAGGAATCTGAGACACGGGACGGCATCCAGCGTTTGCAATCTCTCACCAAATTCCTGCGTTCATCAAACATGGCCTTCTGATTTAGCAATCCGCGAACATCACAAAATAGGGGCACTGAGACAAGAGTGTTTGAAGTAGTCATATAATCCATTGGATATGTACAGGAGAAAAGGTGCGTGCACGACGCCGGTAAGCTGAAGGGTATCTGTCCCGAACAGCAGTCAAGATTACAAGTCGGTGTAGTGTGTCCAGACAAGCAAGGACCAGCGCCGGTGCGATTCTCACACAGCGTCTGGTCATGTTGGGGGCAACAGGTGCAGATATGCAATTGGCATGTCGGCCAATGCAAACCTCCCAGCAACAAAAAAAAAAAAAAAAAGAACCAGAGCAGGCCCCCCAATGCTCGTGCAAGTGCGCCGCTAAGAGACGTGACGGAAGATGGTCGTAAAGTGCAATATGCCATTTGCTTTTGAGCAAAACCTCGTCGTCGTCGAACCTCGAAGACTCGCCCCGAGGGGAATCATGTTGCCGTCGTGAGATTGCCGCCCTGATCTATGTATCGTTTGTTCCGGAACTGTTTTTTCTTTGCTTTTCTTCTTTGATCGATTCAAGTAGCGTAAGCCAGACGCTTCTACCGCTGGATCTCGCTGACGCTGACGCGGCTTGACCTCCAGTCATTCGTGGGAGTCTGCTTTGAGGATCCGAAGCCGGGCATGGAGGCGAAGCGGCTCAGTCGCTTCTTGCTGGGTTCGGTCTGCGTCGGGGCGACAGTGGGCGAAGCAGGCTCGGCGTGGTGCAGGGCATTCACTCGTGGGGATGAGGACTCCTTGCTGCTAGTCGTGCCGGCGGATGAGGAGCCGGTGGAGGTGGGAGTCTGGTAGACGTACTCGCCGTCGACGTAAACTGCGTTGGAGACGAAAGTCGAGCGGCGATGGCGGCGACGAGTGTAGCGCTGCTCCAGACGGAAGAGCTCAATTTTCTGCTGGATACGTTCAAGGATACCGGGAGCCATTGTGACGATTATTCGAGCGAAGACGTTCGGTAGAGGTTTGGAAAGCTTATTGTGTTGAGGTTGCTGGAGAGATTGATCTTGCTCAAAGTTGATGGCGGGACGAGGCAAACTCAATTGACTCGACTTGGGATGAGATGGTTGTGCAAGTACAGATGACGGGTTGTAATGTATTACGGGAGGACAATGTCTGTGAACGGTGGCAGACGCACGTCGTAATGTAGGGGCGCAACAGATCAGACGAAAAGCTTATCGGTCGCGGTAGGAATGGATGGAATGGAGGTCGCAATCGAGTGACACAGATGTCTCTGATGGCTCGGATGTGTTGTAATCCCCCCTTTCTGCCGGCTGGCGTTTGCGGTAAGATGTCTGTCGTATTTGGAGGACTGCTTGGCAGCAAGTGTCTGATTGTGGTGCCGTGATCGGGTGCTTTGGCTGTTGGATTTGTTCTTTTTTCTTTTTTTCTAATTCAGCGCTCTGTGGCTGATAGTAGCTTGGTGTCTGTGACCTCTGTTGGGAGTCGGTGCGGGAGCGAGGGAAGGAGAGGTAGTCAAAACGCCGGGCTTCGAGACCTCTGGTGTGGTTTTGGTGTATTATGGTAAGTTGAGTTGGAACGAGTGGACTGGGTGGGAGTGTGTGTGTGCAAGTGAGAGAGATGTTGTATCCGGTCTGGAGTGGTTGGGATGGACAGAAAAAGATTGGAAGAATGGCGGCGGCGGCGGCTTGGCCCAAGGTGGTAAAGTGAGTTGAAGGAGAGGTACCTTTAGGTCGGGCCGGAGGGTGAGGTGTGGTCGGGTGTGAGGTGCGTGAGGTGTGTGCCGTGTGGTGTGGTGGTGGTGGAAAGGGAAGAGAATGACAAGGTGCAAGGGAAAGGATTGGATGGCCGCGAAGGGAACTGCCAGACTGAAAGGGAAGGGGGGGATACTGAGGTACTTCGTGAGGTACTTCAAAAGGAGGGGAAAGAACGACTCGTGCAGGGAAAGAGCCGTCTACGAATCACAGATTCAGCAGATGGGAAAAGGTAGGTCCAGATACGGTTGCAGCTGCAGGAAGAGAACCTTGATAATGTTGTTACGGGTTGTTGGAAGGCACGGAAGACGAGAGGGAAAGAAGGAGAGGAGACGGGGTGTGGTGTGTGTCAACTTGCAGTGGGAAGGAGCAGGCGCAGGAAGCTGCAGGTGGCAGGTGTAGCAAGAGCCAAGAGGAGGAGTTCTTTCCTCTGGAGCGATGGGGACTGGAGGGAGTGGGGCACGGCGCTCGGGCTTCTGGAACTTGCCTTGGAGTCTTGGACGGTACGAACACAGACGGGGTGGATTCCGTGGGAGGGAGTTTTGTCCTGAAGCACTGGGCTGGGCACTTTGGACCAATCCAAGAAAGTTTGCACAATTGACAATTGGAGCCGCAGGTGCAGCACTGGGTGGTATGGTGCACTGCAGACAGGTGCAGGTCTGGGATATGCATATCGAATGTCACACTCAGCGTCGCGCCTGGATGCATCCAACGCTCGCTCCCAAGCTTCTCAAGAACTCTTTCAGCCACTGAGAAGCGCTGGAAAGATGGGAAAAGATGGAAAAGAGACGGGTCCTCCGATAGACTGGTTCATGCCTCGTTTCTTCCATGCCAGTTCCTGCCCATCGTTTCCTCTTCCATCAATAGCGTGGGATTGGTACCCACACCTCCTGGGTCCACCTCATCTCTACATGGATCCACTCTCCACGCAATCGCAGCCAACGATGTGGCGCCAGCCGGGACACCTTCCCTGTCCCGCCATGTGCTCTCCTGCCCTTTCCCACTTGCTCTTTCCCAAGCTTCATGGCTCCCCGGACGTTGCTTCTCGTTCTTGGTGTCTGCTCCGAGTTTCGTTCCTCTTCCGGTGGAGTTTTCTTGCACTTGCGGCCATTGTTCCCAGCTTTCCCAACTTTGGCTCGCGCAACTTTCACTTTGTTGGTTTCTTCAGCTCCGCCGTCGTTTCTTTGTCGTGATTTTTCTCGCCGTTTGCCTCGTGTCGACCAGGCCGTTTCAATCCGTCTGTATGTCACGTTTTTCCTTCTTCCTCTCGGCCACAACCGTCAGCCTCCCACGACCGGTCCGTTACTAAGGACACGAACCACGCGTTGACGGTGGAGGCTTAGACAATTAACTCCCGGGTCTCCGTCTGCTTTCTTTTGGATGGTTCGTCCGTCTCGGCCCGTTGTCGAATAATCCACCGCTCGTCGGAAAACTCCAGAGTCGAGATTCGAGACGGGCCTTCGAAGCTCGACCTCACCACTTGAACGCTGCTCCCAAACGGTGACCCGCTGTGTCGATCCGGCCTGGAATGCTCCACGATGCCGTTAGTGATGCACCAGATGTTCCGTCCGGGTATTGTGTCCTGCCTCCCGCGCCTCTGACTTTAACCAAAATCCAGACTGCACACACCATCTCAGTCTCCCAACCACGTCTCGGGGTCCCAGAAACGACGAATACAGATAAGGCACCGAACCATCACCAACTTGACACCGAAAACCGTCGACCATGATACCATCAACCTCGTGTCTGCCCCTCCCGTCCCTCCCCTTCGCCACCCAGTTCCCCTGAACCTTCGCATTCGGCGTTACATCGCCCCATGAGCAATCGGTGGGACCAACACCCAGGGGTTCGTCCGCTTCGATCCCCGCCCTCCGAGTCAATCACCCCGGCGAAAACCTCGCCCTTTAGCGATATTGCAACTGCGCCGTCGGGTCAACCAGTGTCGTCAGTGCACTGCAACCTATCAGGCTTAAGCAAGCTCCTCTGTCCATCCCAGCTGACCGGATGACGGAATTTGGCGATGACTTCAAGACAGGCCTCATGACCTACGTCTATTGAACTTCACGTGATTCGAACTTATCTCGAGGATAGTACGCTGACAGTCATAAGTATGGCTTATTGCAGTGCGAAGCTATGTAGCACCTCCCTCGCCAGCCTAGAGCCGCCTTGCTCGGGATGATATCACCTCGTACAATTACTCAACCTCCATATCACCGTCATCCGTCTCCATCTCAGCCATTGAAGCCTCATAAAGATCGTCTTCTAGCTCGGGACAACGCACTCGCAAGCACTCTAGAATATCGACGTACCCCCCAGAACCATCGTTGCCGTTTGCCTCTTGCAAAATATGCTCCAGTGCAGAAAACCCAAAGGGCTCCAAAGGCCGCCGTAACGCCGTGATATCCACACCCGGGCAGCCGATCAAGGCTTCCATCGCCTCCATGTTCCCGTTCGTCACAGCATCAACCAGTGGTGTTGATCCGTCGTTGGCCGTCACGTCAAGTTCAATTGAGGGGAGGTCCAAGACAGCGTTCAATGTTTCTCGGTCACCATGCCGGGCAATAATATGCAATGCCGTCTCACCGTCTTCGTTCTGCACATTGAGCTGATGCTCGGGTGCTCGAGAAAGGAGAAACCGCAATAGACCGTGTCGTTTGCGAGACGCCGCAACATGAAGCGCTGTCTGCCGTACCTGACGATCCACGAGGAAGTCGACGCCGGGGTACATTGCCAAGAATCTAGCTGTAGCATCATCTTCGGCCCGCGCTATCGCGAGATACAAAGCAGTATGCCCAGCTTCTGACGTCTCACGATTCACGTACTCCTCATTCTCCTCCGCTCCGTCAAAATGCGCCTTGAGAATAGCTTCCACCACGTTCACTTGCCCGCGAAGGGCAGCGACGTGCAAGGGCAGCATTCCGTTCCGGTCCCGCGTCTCCTCCGCCGGCCGGATCTCTGGGTGGCAGCGCAACTCCGCGTAGCACGACTCGCATCCCACCGAGGCTGCGAAATGAAAAAGGGAGAACCGTCTCCTGAATATTCGGTGCCACGGTTTGGCGCCTCCCGGCTCGAGAAGCTGATGCACAATGTCCGGCCTGCGGTCCAAGATAGCGGCGTGGACGAGAGTCAGCCCTTGACTGTCCTTGAGGTCCGGTCCGACGTGGTCGGTGAGGAAGGCAAGCTCCTTCAGGGACCAGCTGCTGGATTTGGGAGGGATGAGGGCGAGATCCCTTGCGACTATGGGGTACTTCGCGCCCTCTTTCACCAGAATGTCGTGAGCCCAGATCTTGGCATATGGCTGCGAGTCTGAGTAGAGATCGCCCGGAGCGAAGAGGAGACACCCAACAACCGCATGGGGGACCAACTTCTCCCATTCAGGGCCGAAGCCCTGTTCAACGTAAGACCAGTCGTAGAGATCAAATTTCTTCAAAAGTATCGGAAGCCTCGAAGAAAGTGTGGTGGATAGTGAGACTATCGCTTTCAACGTAATGGTCTCCGACATGCTTGACCTGGACCGAAACATCAGGTCTGAGATCTGTTCGCGTATGAGTAGTTTATGGGTTTCGACAGGGCCATCAATAATCGGACGCTTCGGCAAATTGCTGTGTAGCTCACTGAGAGTATTCTCAAACAACATCCTCTCCGCGAAACACGTAGTTTTGCCGTGACCGAGTCTCGTCTTGATGGCGATCGATATCCTGTCTTTGAGAAGTGGTAAGGTCTGATGGAGGCCCGAGACGTAGGGCACATCGAGCTGTGCCTGAGTCCCAGGTCCATTGCTTTGGCAGGGAGTCTTTTGGAAATCGAGAATATCTAGCAAGGAGGTTCTCTGGTGATGATGGACTTCGTATACTCTGTTCAGAAGCTGGACTGCGGTAAGTATATCCATACTGTCTCATATGATTAGCCTCTACTCAAGAAAGAAGCTGACATGGGCCTTACAGATCTTCGCAGTTCCAAAAAGTGCTAGAGCCATCATGATCTTGGCCGTGGGATCCCCGGTCGCTCGGGATACTCATCATGCTTTCAGGCTCTTCTTCGCCTGGAGCCCGTCTTCGTGTCCTTTTCTTGACTTCGCCAGGTGAACACTCTAGGCCTTTCGACAAACAGCGATCGCACTTTTGCGGCCATGTTCGAGGTTGAGGAAGGCACTTCGCAGCTCGCTTGTCAGCAATTTTCTGACCGAAGCCATAAGCGCTCTGCCGTACAGGCGGGGCAAGGTAAGCGCTTGGAAGAGGACCGAGATACCTTCAATTTGTGTTGTCTGCAAAGCTGGCACTTTTCACTGTCCAGTTTCCTTGGTGGTTTCTTTCGTTTGTTGGACTCTTCTTGAATGTCGCTCACATCGTGCGACGTTTGCAAGCTGAAGGGCAAAGGCGCAGGAGGTGGTCCAACCGGCGATCCGATGTTGGGAGCCGGGTTGACCGCCATTGAAACTCTAGTGAAGATCGATCTTTGACCGCCCGTCAAGCTAGAAAACAAGTCTGTTCTAGTTGAAGGTCAAGTAGCTTGGGACAACGGACTGGGCTTACACTTATTCACGATGATACTCGTAAGGCTGTCATGCAGACCGGGGTTGGCCATCGCACTTGTAAGTGCGACACACTCCTTCATGCACGGGAGCGGGACAGTAGTGGGGTTGACGAATGGCATTGCCGTCGCACTTTCACCGCACTTATCGCACTTATGTCGCACTCCAAATCGGTCTGGATGCGTATGATCATCGCACTCTGCTCACCCCATCCCATCCATGCTAGATCCCTGTCAGCCTTTTGTGAGGCTCAACTTTGGGCACAAGAATCGAGAGTGCGGGGTTGATGAAGAAACCCGGCAAGGTGATTTGAGGTTTTGCTATCCCTCGCAAGCCAAGTGACTGTATACTGTCTACGTAGACAACACGCGTCCGTATCCTGAAGTATGGAGATACTATTCCGCCCATACTTCGAATTGTGTGACCTATCAAATGGTAAAGTTTCTATCGACTTCTTCCATGTAGCTGCGGATCACTAGGTAGACCAATATTCACTACACCTCTCCATTCTCTCGACTGGCTTGGTGCTCCTCAGGAAACGCAGGCTCAGGCCTCGATCCATACGGTATGATTCTCACCATATGCCTCCTCTCCCCCTCCCTGAAATCCGGCACCGCGCTATGCGCAACGCTCCTCTGATCCCACACAACAACTGACCCAGCCTCCCATCTCACCCGACAACTGAAATCCAAACTCTTGACATGATTATGCAGAAACCCCAACAGCGCATCCGACTCCTCGGGCAAAAAACCCTCTACCCGCCTCGAAATCGTCGGATTCACGAACAAACTCGGCTCGCCCGTTACAGGGTGCCGGATCACCAGCGGATGCGTCGTGGAGACGGCCTCGCGGAGCGCGCGCTCCGTGCCCACGCGCGCGACTTCACCTACGGAAGCGGAGGTGTGGAATAACCGCAGGCCGCGGAGGGTGGCGCGGTAGGCTGGGGAGAGGGCCGCGTAGGCTGCTGTTAGGGATGTGAAGGCCGTGTCGCCGCCGCCTGAGGCGGGCGTTTCAAGGACCCAGAAGAAGGTCGTTGAGGGGGTGTTTGGGGTGAAGGTTTGGTCTATGTGCCAGAGGTCGTAGGTTGTGCGGGGACCGAGGAGGGTGCGGAGGTTGCCTCTGCGATGAGTGTGAGTGATGAGTACATGTTGCTATATATCTATATGAGATGTGACGCGAGGATAGGGGATCTTACGCTTTCTCGTCTGCGTAGACGACGTGGAATTCTGGACCTGTGCCTTCTGGGTATCCCATCGTGGGGTGCTGGGAAGAAGGGCAAGCAGATCAGCAAATGCGTTCAAGCTATAGGGGGCTTGTCAATCGTACCTTGTGTAGAGGGCCATAGTGCCTCACGATCTCCTTTTGCCTCTCAAACCTAATGTCTGCAAAGTCTTGATCTCTCTAGAAAGACCGGCGTTATTATCCATTCACCTGGCGATGGCGTGGCCATCATCACTCTCTATCCGCGATGGAAGACCTACAAAAACTAAAACACCCCTCTCGGCCGCTAGCAGCGCGACCTCATCCAGACCGGCCTTGGAGAGCTGGCTAAGCTGGATACCCCGGACTTCGGCGCCGACGCGGGGTGTGATGTTCTCCACTTTGGCGCCGCCGCCGTCCCGGAAGATGGAGGAGGCGGAGGAGGCGGATCGCGCGGCTTTGGCTCGGACACCAGGTTCTTCGGCTTCAAAGTACGGCACGTCGATTGTCGGCTGGAAGCCGTCGGGCCTGGTGGGGAGGTAGGCTGGGTACAATGGTTCGGTCGACATGGTGGCTGGACTTGAATACGTGCAGCGAATGATAGTGGGAATGGCGAAGCACGCAATCTTTCGCTGTAGAATCTGCCGGTCGCCTGCTGTCGATGTATGTATATAGCCCTTCTCAAATGTCGACGAGACTCAATTAGGTATTATCGCGTCAGGTCCCGTCTCACTCGATCGGCATCATCCCGACAAACGTGCTTGCGGTTTACAATCACCGCGAGGTGAACAGTCGAATCGTAGACGCAGGATAGGCTCTCATCTTACCACTCGGCGGGAGACCGACGCGTCACGGCATAAGCCGGCGAAATGGCGACATTTTACGTTGTATCCCTGCCCGCCGGCGGACGCTTCCCCGGAGCTGGGATAGCCCATGGAACGCTACGACTCGGCAACGAGAAACAGAGTTTTGGCTAACGGTTCGTCTGAATTTCTGCCAAAAAAGCAGCTGATCCGTCCCAAATCTTTTGTTATTTTTCCCGATTCTGTTCCTTCGTTTTCCCCATTTCATCATGAAAGATGGTGATGTTGCCATCTGACCCTTTGCCCAGTATTATCGAAGGACTCTCTTGAGCGTCGGTGTGTCCCGACGTCTTGTCGGCATCTGTCCGCTTCAGGGAATAGTTTTGGTATACGGCAATGGCGAATGTCGATTGAATGATCGAGTTCAAATACGACCCTGAAAGCCACTGCTTAAACACCTGCATGGCCATCGAAAGCCTGCCCGAGGAAACATTCTAGACCTGAACGTCATCCATCCGAGCTACACCACGAGGCATCATCAACAATGACAAAGACCGAGCCCGAAGCGGCCTCGGCGGAAGCCAGCCCAAACCTCACGAAGCCCTCGATCCCATGGCTAGCCAAGATTCACCCCTACTTTGAAGACGCAGAACACGTCCTAGTCCTCAAACTCGACATCCTCCTCCTAACATGGGCCTTCATCGCCGGCCTCATGAAGGACATGGACCAGTCCGCAACAACAGCAGCCTACGTCTCAGGCATGCAAGAAGCCCTCTCCCTCTACGGCAACGAACTCGTCGAGTTCACAACCTACTTCTCCATCGGCTACGCCCTCTTCATCGTGCCCTCCCAACTCATCCAAACCCGCGTCCGCCCGTCCCTCTGGCTTCCATTCTGCGAAGTCGTCTGGGGCGCCATCACCCTCGCGACATTTGCCGCCAAGAACGCCCGAACCGTATTTGTCCTGCGCTTCTTCCTGGGCGTGTTTGAGGCGACGTCGTGGCCGGGTATCGTGAACCTCATCTTTAACTGGTACACCCCCTCCGAACTCGGTAAACGCCTCGCCATCTTTGGCGTGAGCAGCCAGGCGGGGAGCATGTTCCTCGGCATCCTCCAGGCCGCGCTCTACAAGAACCTCAACGGCGCACACGGCCTCGAGGGCTGGCAGTGGCTCTTTGTTGTCTCGGGTATCATGACCATTGTCTGGGGTCTCTACGGGTTCCTCGTCATCCCCGACGCGCCGACCACAACCCGCGCCCTCTGGCTCACCGCGGACGAACGTGTGCTCGCTGCTTCACGTATGAGGAAGTCAGGGACGACGACACAGGAGGTCATCAAGGGCAAGGCCCTCTGGTCTCGTGTGCGAAAACTCTTTACCTCGCCTATTACGTACCTCTTCCTCGCGGCATACCTGCAGTTCGCTTGGTCTCAACGCGCAAACTCGTATTTCTTGCTCTACCTCAAGGGTCTCAAGGCCGCGGACGGCACGACGGCGCTGTACTCGGTGTACACCGTTAACCTGATCCCGCTCGGCGGCTACGCGATCTCCATCGTGGCGAATATATCTCTCAACGCGCTGAGCGATTGGAAGGACTGGCGGTGGCAGGTTGCCGTCGGCGCGGCGCTGCTTCAGCTCGTGGCTACCTCTGTCCTGGCGGCCTGGCCCGGTGGAAGGGGCACGATTATGACATTCTACTTCTTGACGTATGCGACTGCGGCGTGGGGGTACGCGCTGCTCGCGTGGCTTGCGATCATCTTGCGCAAGGAGCCTGAGGCGAGGTCGGTGATTGTTGGACTCGCGGTGACGCTTGTGTATGTTGGGCATGCTACTATTCCGCTGCGGGCATGGAGGACGGCGGACTCGCCGAGGTACCCTATCGGGTTCCCGCTGGCGGCTGCGTTTAGTGTTGGGAGTATCGCTTCGATCCTCGGGATGTTGTGGTATGTCCGCAAGTATCCCGATATTCTCGACTTTGGTCTCAATTGGAAGTCGTTGAGGGAAGCTGGGGATAGTGTTGCTACGTTGGAGAAGGTGGATGTCCAGAGTGACGATGGGCAGGAAAGCCAGAAGAAGTCTGCCACAGAGGCGACAAAGGCTCTGTGAAGTTACGCAGAAATCTCGACTCATTCTTTTGTTATTTCACATTATTACTCCTACGCTATCTGGTGATGAACTCCCATCCATTGAGAGCCTCTCATCGTGTGTTACGAAACCGCTTCGTGCGTTGTCAGTCGACGGCGGGACTGATTCGACTCCAGCTCCACATCCAGACCAGCCCCCGAAGCTTGAGTGAAGACACCATCTCGCACCACGAAACGTTGAGACTTGGAGGCCTTTGCTAAACGTCCAACATCGCCATCAGTAGCAACCTTCGCGTCGTGAAGCAAGTCTGCCAGCTCGGGGCTTTCGGAGATCTGCGCTACAGTATGCCACGCATTCTCAGGCAAGCTGTATCGCGTAGACCTGAACAGGACCGCAGCCGCAGCAAATGAGGCCAGGAAGACAAGAATTATCCCTACGACGGCTAGATAACCCCTGAATCGCCATGGTATCGAAGTCAGCTCAAACGTGACCACATCCGCAGTGTCCATCCCAGGTACGGCAGTATTGGGAGAAAAGGCGCTGAGAAAGTCATAGTAGACAAGTCGGGCAAGGGTGAAGTAAACAGCCTGCATCGCGCGAGCCGGCGATCCCGTCTCGTCGATGGTATCGCCAAAAAGCCGCTCGTAGATCACATCGCTGGTGCCGTCCTGGGAGTCGAGATTGGGAGCGCAATTGTGACAGAAGGCGATGGGCATGGAGGGCATTCGGGCGTAGGTAACGCGGTCGAAGAACCATTCTAGACTACGGTCGGCGGCATACTGTTGCCATTTAGAGCCATCGCGAGCGTCAGTCACGGCCGAGTCTAACCTATCTTTGCTGATGGATAGGACTTGGCGGTCTTCGTGGGATAGAGATGAAGCGTCTTTGACGGCGCCAAGTTGTCTGCGGACCGCACTCGTGTCGTAGACCTCTCGCTCTACATCCCACTCGTAGGTTGGCTCTGTCCTGTTGCTTGAGCTGGTTGCGGAAACGTTGAGATACTGAATCGAGTCCGGGTAGCTATTAGGAAGAACACGTTTTTAGATACTGCAGCACAGGAGAATCTGTTGGAACAGTTCAAGCTCTAAAAAATTCGGGTACTCACTTGTAGAACTGTGCACACATTGTCATGTTGAAGTTGATATACTGGTCTTTGCCAACGGTGTTAGAATCAACAAGTTTGATATGCAGAGACTCCCTCGTCCACGGGCCGGAGCCAGTCGAACTTAGCACCTTGACAGTCGACTCCATGCTGTCAGAGCTCATATTTCCTTGGATTCTTCCCGCATCCCACACAATCCTCATCGTCGTCATCCTCGTGGTATTCCGAAGTGACCAGTCAAAGGACGTCCAGTTCAGCGTCTCATACGCGCAAATCTGCCAGTCGTATCGATTGCCCATGTACCCCGTCACAGGACAACTAAAATTGAAGTTCATCTCATCCGTCCACGTCAGCCCCGCCGCAGCCGCCGCGTCCACGGTGGGATCGAGCCGTATCGATCCGCAAATGTCGACGCCGTCTGTGCCGTTGCACGGGCGAACGTTGCTGAGCTGCGGCCTCATGCAGATGAACCGCGTGTCTAGGACTCTGGCCATGCCTTGGAACTCGAGGAGCGACTCGCGCTCCTGCTGCGATGCTACAGGGAGGAAGGCCCTGACTGTTGGTCCGGTATCGTCTAGTCCTTCTCCTTCTGCTGCCGTACCCGTGTACTCTGCGAACGTTTCCGTAAGTCGCGGTCGTTGGATCCAGTAGTTGTGCGCATACCCGGAGACAGCTTCAGGCGGCTTGCCGCTCGAGTGGTTCCCCGGGATAAAGGTATACGCATTGGACACCGAATCAGCAAAAGCGACAACCCGGCGCTGCTCGAGGTCTGCTACAAGGAGAGTGGATGTAAATTGCGCAGCAATCGTCGTGATAGCCAAGAGCGCCAGAACCAGGCGGACTAGTGGCTGCAGCGATGAGCTCGTGAGCGCGAGAAGACTGAGCGAGAGGGGTCCATCGCTGGAGAAGCGCGCGACCGATACTTGGGCGATATCTTGGAGGTATACGCCCCTCCGCTCGACCGCGGCCGACGCAATCATGGCCGTGGCCGCGGTGGCCAGTATGCCTATGGCAGTTCGGATGACGACGGCGGATAGAGTTATGCTCAGTTGGAGCCGGTTCGGGGCGAGGACCCATTTCCGCCAGCGGACGTCTTGGTGGGGTGCCCACCATAGCCATGAGAAAAAGGCGACGGCGCCCGCGAGGAAGAGCAATGAGATGACGAGACTGAATTTTAGAAAGAGACTTAGGCGCTTGGGTGGCCGCTTGAACGTCTTCTTCGGCTTGAGGCTTGCGACGCCGTGGTCTGGTACAACAGGGCGAATTTGACTGGGCTGTTGGCTCTTGTTGAAGTTGAGTGGTGAGTGGTCTGCCGTGTCGCGATCCAGTGGCTGATACATCGTCGGCTCTGAAATACAGATCGCAAGTCGGTATGCGAAATTACGCTCAGTCTCATCGCCAACAATTCCTTTCACACCGAATCTTCATTCGATGTCGTGATTTAAGATTACTCTTGCCGCCACACAAACGAAATATGTTCTGCAGGATCAGATTCACTATGGCTCCGTCATCCAGCCCTGTGGAGATCTCCAGTGAGGGACTCAGAGTGAGGCTGCGTGCTTATTTATATCCACTGAGCAACGCAGCCGAGCCCCAACATACGACCACTAGGCAGTGATTTCTTGCAGGGTTAATGGGGAAGACCATGATTGACGTGTAAACGCAGGGGAGTTGCCACCATTCAGAGGCTCTGAAATTTCGAAATTGCGGCCCTCCGACTTTCTCATGCACCCAGGACCTGGCATGCATGCGCGACATCACCATGGCGAACATTTCTTGACGCTTAGAACTGCCCGAGAAACTGTGCAGTACACATCAATCCAGCGTGATATTGGATTCGATCATACGTCTCACTTCGGCCATTAGAAATCCCGGAAGTTGGTAGAGAGTTGCACAGGTAAATGAAGCTTATTGCCACTCTTCTCCAACATGTGTGGGTATGCCTACAACCTCTGGCCGGAGGTTAGCAACAGAATTCTCACAACGATTGGTAACAGAGCCCAAGGTTTCCTCTTCAGAACATGGGTTCTCTACCTCGAATTCAATCTCAAAAGATACACAAAACCAAAAGCCCCTAAGGTAAACTGGAACTCCCTAAGCCGCAAATCTTTCGATCCACTCAGCGTTCGCTGCTCACCAGTCTCACAATACGTGCACGGAACATGACCGTAACTTTCCAGCACGTCTTCCGCTAAGCCCAGCCGCCTAAAATGATGGGATCTTCAGTGATTCCTATTATACGAACCCCATAGATTCCAACCAGCAAAACTTCACCTGGAGTGGAAGCACCTTTTAGCATATAGAAACTAGCAATTTGCATCGTTTGTATGATACTCTGTTCAATCGGATCATAATCGGGCATTTCTGGCTGAATAGACTACTTTGGTAGGACGGTTACGGTGAGTGAGTTAATGCTGAGTGCACGCCTTGCTAATCGGAGAGTCCTCTGATAGCGCGGCCTACAAAGAGACGGCGTGGACACTAACATCCCGATAACCCCCACGCGAGCCGAGCGAAGGGAGAATGTCTTGCTTCCAGACCGCTCATCCAACTCATCACCCGGAGCTCACCAGAATCCGGAGGCGAGACACCTGAGGAGATACAGTTGAATCTCTTCTGATGTTGCTGGGCTGACGACATGGCAACGGCAAAGATCACGTTGGCAGCAGACCTGGGCTCAAAGTCTCTACTTATGTTCGACGACTTGGTTTCTCAGGGCAAGCTATTCTACAGCGAATCTAAAAGCGAGATTGTATCCCATAACGATTTTGAGGTACGAGGCAGCCTGTAACTCTACCCCGAAGGTAACCAGTCTCCGAAGACGCTTCTGACCAGACTTACCCAGTTCGAGTTCCGCATCAGTCCAGCCTTGAAAAGAAAGCCATACTTGGAGCGAGATGACCCCAAACGTACAGCAGACAAGGGGCCATTCCTGAACCCAGATCCCGACTTCGTTGTTACGCAAGTAGGATCTCATCATGCACTGAAGCTCAATCTTTGCTGCATGTATCGGCCGGCATTTGTCCTATATACCCGACTCTTTGAGCCTCAGACGCAAGACCTCAACATGGTTGATGTTGAGGCTGCTCGGGCTGTGATGGATGCACTCAAGCCAACTCTGGGGCCCCAATTGATGATCTACAATTGCGGCGTCGACGCCGGATCATCTCAGGGCCATAAGCATATGCAGACTTTTCCTCAGCCGACTCACTTCTCGCTGTATCCTCAGAAGGCGACGTCTGAAACCGGTAAGATATCACTGATCCTAGTCGTTTCTCTCAAGAAGTATTGAGTTTCAATTCGTATGTAGAGGCGGACGCTGACAGAATGTTCGATGCAGAGATCAATTCAGAAATCCCTGGGGTTCCCAACCTACATTTCGTGTTGCGGTTACCCCAAGCAGCAACCCCTGAGCAGGCCTACCATAGTCTCCAAAGACTAGTCTGTGCAACTAGGAAAGTTCAGACATCTGATAGGGAAGTTTGCGACTACAATGTCGTCATGGCTGAACATTGGATATGCGTGGTGCCGCGTCGACTTGTAGGGAGAAACGGCGTAGGGGCGAATGGAGCTGGCATGATAGGTCTGGTATGGCTTCGAGACCAGGCAGAGAGAGACGGCTGGGACTCTTTTGGTCTTACGGAACATCTTGTTCGACTTGGGTTACCAAAGACATGAAAGCTAAAAACTGGACAGTTCGAAGTAACTTAGCAAGGTGGTCTTGGGGTTCACGGAGTCGGGCAACAACGTGACAAGGGCTGCCTTATGCGGCACACGGCATAAGACAGGGCAACAGCTGTCACAAGTCCGGTCATGTCATTCGTGGTTCACTTTGATAGGATTGTTCACTGAAGTAGGACGGAGAAGTCATGGGCTGACAGTTCAAGTGTACAGGTAGATTGTGGCATTTGGACGACAACATCAATCCCGGAGGATAATAAATGTAAGCGTGTGTGTGACTCATGCACTTTCTGCAGTATGATGCCAGGCGACCGAGAGCGGTTGGTGCAGAACATCGGTACATGTAGGCCGACGATAGAGGCTCGCTTTCCCGGGACCTGCTTGAGGCAAGATCATGATTCATTCAAGGAAAGGGGAGAACGAGAGACGTCGCCACCTTGGAACAGGAAGAACTCAGCCTCCAAATCGCCAGCGTGACGCGACAGGCCGAGAGACATCATTTGATAAGATAGTGCTGACGCATTCAACAAACAGTCGCAGTTGTGCATCCAAGACATGGTCAACACTTGGAAGGAAGCAGCAGAGTAGCTGAAAAGAGAAAAAAGAAACCAAGAGGTCGAGTATTGTAGAAGTGTGTATGGAGTACTCGCTCTTGGCATGCATTCAGCTCTTGGCTCACACGGCCGGAAGCAAGTACGTTCACAACCTTGGCTGGGTATTTGTATGCGTGACTGCCAGGCCATGGTCGGGATATTTCTTCTACTACGACACGACAAAAAGGTACTTTAGGATTCTCTAGATGGGATGAGAAAGTGGTGACTCCCTCAACGGGGCTAGGACATGTTGATGGCATGTTCAGTTTTGAGCTGCAGATAAGGCCTCGAAACCCCAGATGAGAGACCATAACAAATAGGGGCGGAACTCATGAGCCTCAGCGTGGAAGCCCGACTCAGTCTCTTTACCCCGCAGATACATACACCATATGTGGTTGAAGATAGGCGACGATAGGCATAGAAAAGATTTTGGTTCGGCTTCGGTGTGAGTGCGCCGACAATGTGGCATCGGACTGGGGTCGCCGTTTCCACTTCCCCGCGGTGGGCTTCTTATCTCGGACTCCTTTGCCGTGGGGGGCCTGACTCTGAGCAGCGCGGGAGAGCGGCCCTCGATCCGACGTCGGAGCTGAATGCGACTTGGCTCCCAGAACTCAAAATCGACATCATTCCGCCATAGTCCTCTGACTGTGAACTCTTGTTCGCAATAAACCGAAAAGGGTAAAAGCCAAGATGCCTGACCTGCAAGACTCAATATTGATCATTGGCGCTGGCACCTTTGGCCTGTCAGCAGCGTATCACTTCACCCGTGCCGGGTACAAGTCCATCACGATTCTCGAGAAAGGAACATCCGTTCCCTCGTCTCTCTCGGCGGGCAACGACGTCAACAAAATTGTCCGCGCAGAATATGAAGATCCCTTCTATACTGAGCTGGCCTTGCAGGCCATGTCGGAATGGGCCGACAACGAACTATTCGCGCCGCACTACCACCAGACGGGGTACCTCTTAGCCAACTCAGCAGCAGCGCCGGAAAAGACGAAAAAGACCCTAGCTAAATCTCTTGAGAGTATTCGGGTGCATCCAGCTTGGGCTGGTAGGATCAACCCGATCAAGAACAGAGAAGATATCGCCAAAGCTGCGCCGGCACTGGACGGGCCCATGGAAGGATGGGAAGGGTATTTTAATCAGTTCGCGGGTTATGCGCATGCCGCGAATGCGCTCAAGGCAGTCTATAAATACGTCAAAGCCCAGGGAGTCGAAATCCACACTGGGGAGAATGTTGCGAGCCTCACGTATGACGGGGACAAATGCATAGGCGCCCGCACGACTTCCGGCAAAGACTTCAAGGCAGCGACGACGATTCTTACGGTCGGGGCTTCGCTCGGAAACGTGCTCCCGTCCGTCGGCCGTCAAGTCACGGCAAAGGCATGGAGTGTCTTGCACATACAGCTCCAGCCGGAGGAAGCAGCGCGCTTGAAGGGAATACCGGTCACATACGCTCGGGACTTGGGTTTCTTCTTTGAGCCAGAACCCGGCACGGGCATCCTCAAGCTCTCCCCAAGTGGTGGAGGCTACACCAATTACTCGACGACGACAGGCCTGTCCACGCCTCCAGAGAAGAACGACTTCGTACCCGAGGCTGATGTGCGTCGGATTCGAAAGCTGCTCCAGGAAACCCTTCCGGGCCTGGCTGATAGACCTTTTGTCGACCAGCACATCTGCTGGTGTGCCGATACGGCGGACTCTGATTATGTTATCGACGCTGTGCCAGGAAAGAAGGGCCTGTATCTGGCGACAGGCGACTCGGGTCACGGCTTCAAGATGCTTCCGGTGGTTGGGAAATGGATCAAGGACCTGGTAGAGAAGGGAGAGCAGGACATTGTCCGGTGGAAGTGGAAGGAAGGTAGTGATGCGGGTCAGAATGTGAGCTGGCGAGCAGGTGAGGTAGTGGATCTGAAAGATATCTAGTAGCCTTCAACGGAAGGAATACTTTTCTCGCTCTGATATTTGATTAGAATTCTTGATCTCAAGTCTTAGTGCATCTAATTCATCAGCGTTCTTCAGATTTCTCGGACTGGGACCATTCCTTGACGGGGGTCTCAGTCTATGTGAGGCCCATCTGAAGACACAGAGATGTTGACGTCAGCGCTACATAATCAACATGACCGCCACATTCTCCGAGCGTCAGACTACGAATTACACGTGGTTATGATCATAGAATAACGACCGAGGGTGCCTAGGCTGTCTTTGTCGGCGAGTTGAGCGCGTCATGACTATGGGGTGTGTCCTGAGAGTAAGCTTTCATGAGATGTTTATAAGTGAATGTACACAGGCAATGGGATCTTTTTGGCTCATGAATATCGACATTTGCTATCAGAAAACAACTTTTCGCAGTTGCCTGTTCATGACCCCCGAGAGCTTTTCATCGTACATTCCATACTATTGCTAAGATGTCTTCAGACTCCGGACACATCAACTTCCCGGGCAAGACCTCTGCCACTCCAGGTGAAGAGTTCGAAGTCCGCCAGACCTCGACCACTGAGGACTACCACCCCAACCCGTCCAAGTCAATCCCCCTCTCACCAGCGCGTCAGCGGCTGATCGACGATATCATCGCGCTGTACTCAATGGAGCCCACAGTTGAGCGCGTGAAGCGGTACACGGCTGACTGCGTGTACGACGACCAATTTGTTTATGCCAACGACCGATACAAGATGGCAGGGCAGTGGTTTGCTTTGCCCAAGCTCTTCAAAGCGAGCGTGAACGAGGGGTATGAGATTGTCAAGAACGATCGAGACCTGATCCAGTTCAGGAATGAGCAAAGCTGGACTTTCAAGCTCATCCCAAAGACTGCGACGATTAATGCGCTTGTCAGCCTGAGCCTGGATCCCGGCACTGTCGACAGCGACTTCATTCAGGTTAAGTACCACAAGGACCAGGCCAATGACAAGGACTACAGCCATGAGTGAGCTCACCACGAACATGGGGACCGCCCATCATCAGGCTAATCACATATCCTAGGGGCGTTGGGTTCTCGTTCAAGAAGTGGCAAACGGACAATGTCATCAAGGTCATGGATAGTAAAGAGGTTGAAGCTTTCGCTGCGGATAAGGATGCCAGCAAAAACAAGGTGAAGAAATATGGCACTGGCAAGACTGAAGGGGATGCACCTATAAAAGATCTCTGAGCCAAAATTTGGTTTGATGAAAGAACATATATGGACGTGGCCTTATTTCACCATCATTTAGCCCGAGAAGTTGGTGCAGAAAGAAGTGCTCCTTCATTGCATGGAATATCGGGATGATATCACCTATAACATCGCATCTGATAGAAAGTCTTTCGGTCGCGTCGCCGTGGAATAATTGAACTGTGCCGTCCAGAAATGATCCGCTGAGGTAATACCTGAGACGTCAAATCTTCTTCCTCGTTAAGCCTCCCGTGTCATTACCAGCGCCAGATACTCTGGTCTTGCAGTAAATGACAACATATTAGGACATATCTTATCAAGTACACATGAAAAAGGATTTCCATGCATCTGGAGATGAGCTGCACGTTTGGTGCTGCCTAAGGAACTGTCTTGGGTGAAGAGCCGGTGAATAAACAAAGGGTTAAATTGGGACGAAATTAGAACGCGCAGCTCGTTATTAAGCTTAGGATAGCTGCTTCGCCTCCCCGCCGCACAGCTAAATTCTGTAGCCTGTTCTAATCACGTAAGCGCTACCACGCGCAGTGGGTGGGCTCGGAGCAGGGATCATTGGCCCATCAGCCTTGGAAGGATCTCTCTCCGTCAACATGCAGTCTGGAGTCTCCAGGATGGAAACAACTTTCTCTTGGATCACTGAAAGCAACCGGCAACTGATTTTAATGTTCGCCATGAACTACTAGTTCCACGATGCGCTACGGTTCGTGCTTCTGTTGTGTTGGGCATCTTGCTAGGCGAGTTTCCACAGGTAGTGCTGGCAAAGGACGTTACTGCAATTTCAGTGTAAAGGTGCAATGGCGAATATGTGCTGATTTGGCTTGGGGATGGACTATCGAGAACTTCTCAAGTACTCGACCGATCGTGACGACCACCGAACATGGCTGAGAAACACCGACCAGTCTGCAAGACTAGAAGCAAATCGACTGAAAAGTACCACGTGGGACGGGAGGATAAAAAAGCAAACAGTTAAACATAGACCGCCCAAATCCCACAGCCCTACTTGGCAGCTCCAACCAACGACTAAATGCTGACAACACTCCTCCGGACGAACAGACTCCCGCCCCTCCCCACCATGTTTCGCTGTTTGTTTCCCAGAAGGGACCCAAGAGACTGGCACGCCTACCGTGCACCGCCGACGTCAGCCCTGGGACCGTCAGCACAAACATGCAGCTGCCATCCCAAGACTGCAATATTCTGGACTCGTGGCCAGGTTGTTGAGATTGCTGGTCAGCAGCATGAGGCCAGATTCAGTAACGAGGCAACAACTAAGCTGACATTTTGCATCCATCGGGACAATGAGTGATGTCTTGTTGTAGCCTATGTTGGTTTGATTCCAAAGCCATCAGCAGAAGGATGCTGTGCCCCATATCATAGGAATTACCAACCTATACCCCAGATGTGTGCTTGTTGGATTGAATGAGGCTGACGCTCATCTGCGGCCACTTGATGAAGTACACAAGATTGCAATCCTTTTGTGTCGCGATCATGTTATATAATAGCCTCATCGAACGCCTCTTCATTTCTCTTTCCTCTCATCATCACACACATCACAGCATCAACAAGCAACGAGTTCGCTTTCCGGTTTTCATCTTTCCTATTTCTCTTTTCCTTGTCTCATTTGTCAGCTCGGATATCCTGTCTGTCATTCCAACAGCAACAAAACACATAAAGTAGTCAAGATGTACACCTCCACCATTCTCTCTTCCATCCTCTTCTCCGCCGCTGCTCTGGCCGCGCCGACCACCAACCCGAACCACCCCTCCTCCTCCGCCACCATCTCCACCCAAACCGACAACAGCTCCATCGACAATGTCCTTCCCCCCATCGTCCCCGTCAACACCCGTGCCGGCAACGCAGACCTCATCACAAAGCTGATGACCGCACCCACCCAGCAAGAGCGCGTCCGCCTCCTCAACCAACCCGGCGACTTCGTCTTCGACTTCAACGACTCCGGCGCCCCCGAGGGCTCCGAGTCCCGCGGCAAGGGTGGATTCTCCACCTCCGCCACGGCAAAGACCTTCCCGGCCCTCATCGGCAACGGCGCCGCCATGACCCTCGGCTTCCTCGGCCCCTGCGGCATGAACACGGCCCACGTCCACAACCGCGCCACCGAGCTCAATGTGATCGTCAAGGGCCGCCTTGTCACCAACTTTGTCGTCGAGAACGGCCTCGACCCCATCGCCAACACCATGGAGACGTACCAAATGTCCGTCTTCCCCCAGGGCGCGATCCACCAGGAGTTCAACCCCGACTGCGAGGATGCCGTCTTCGTTGCCGGCTTCAACAACGTCGACCCCGGTGTCGAGCAGGTTGCTCAAGCTTTCTTCAACCTCCGCCCGGATGTCGTCTCTGCCACCCTCGGCGGCGTGCAGACAATTGACGGTGCCGATCTTGAGAGCTTCCGTAAGCACATCCCTGCCAACATTGCTCTCGGCATCGATGCCTGCTTGAACAAGTGCGGCATCAAGCGCAACGCGAAGCGCGACCTCAACGAGATCTTTGGCGCGCCCCAGAACTAGACTCGTGACGATTGATGGGCTGTGATTGGGATGGCAATTGTAAAAATGCATTGTTGTATGGAGCATGACAGGTAGTCAGCATTTCAGCGTAGGCATTGAAGTTCATTTGGAGGGGCATAGCGTGGGTTGCATAGCCAAGGACATTGGCTCACTGGCGTTTAGATTTTGGGTATCAAATATCTTGTTTAGACACTGTCAATACATTCTTCTACTCATCTTTGTTTTTTGCTTCACCTCACTGAACAGTGTGGCTCGATAATACAAAAGCTGCTGAGTTGTCGAGCCGCTTCATTCGGTTACGATTGTGCAATGCAACCCACATAGGTACCTAAGAAATAGTCACAGATGATTTGGGGAATGCCATCCTCACAAGTCCCAAATGCTGTCGGAAAAGTAGACCCCTTCACCTTGGCCAACGAGCTCTTCGATATTGCGAACTTGAGTTACATCAGCACGCCTCAGAGTCGTAGTGTCAGAGTTGCATCGCATCGGGCGAAATGCCAACCTCGCGTTGGACGTGCGAGGATCACCAATACAACTCAACCTTCCTTCGCGGGCTGTCCAAAGCGCTGCAGACTGCCCCGCGACCCCACGTAAGGCTAGATGGAAACCAGGGGAAAACAATGCGATGCCGCGCACATTTGCCGATAGTTTCGCCGCTAGAGAGATGATCTCTCAGCCTAGAGTCTTAGGTGCGGAGGTCAGGTGGCTTGTGTGTATAAACGAGAGACACTTTCTCAGCTCGCTGGAGTATAAAAAAGCAAGCTGGTAGATGTGAACTTTGACTCAAATAGCGCCCGACGCAACCCAACTTTGTATCAAACCTTTTCTCAATCACCGTCAAATTTCAATCATGACACAAGAATTCGACTTCATAGTCGTCGGTGGTAAGTTTAACGTTCCTGGAGACAAGGTTGCCGTGAGGGGTCACGCCTCTCCATCCTCGGATATCACAACGAACCCCTCACGAGAGGAGAAACCGCACTAACAACAACAAACGACGATCAGGCGGCACAGCGGGGTGCCTTCTTGCCTCCCGCCTCGCAAACACGGCATCGAAGCCCAGTGTTGCGTTGTTAGAAGGTGGCGGTGACATCAGCAAACCCGAGTATAGGCGTACGGCTGAAAGATTCAGCACCATTGCACAGCCGGGTCTCGACTACGGCTATGCCTCGACGCCGCAGGAGCATGCGAAAAATCGCGAGGTGCCGCAGGCTCGTGGCAAGGGTCTAGGAGGGTCGAGTGCTACCAACTTCCAGGTTTGGTCACTTGGCGCGCGCGCGGAGTTCGATGCCTGGGCTGCGGCTGCAGGTGATGATGCTTGGGGATTTGAATCCGTCATTGAGAGGGTTAGGAAGGTAAGTCGAAACCAGTTCTGAAGAGAGATTTCACCTTATCTTGGTCTCGAGCTGACTTCGAAAAGCTGGAAAACCTCCACCTTGATGATCTTTCGAAGGAGTGGGCTGAATATGTGAAGCCCGATCCGAAGTATCACGGTTTCTCTGGGTAACAAGTCACTTTTCATTGCAGTGATCCACTTTTCTGACATTAATCAGGCCCATCGACGTCTCCATCGGACACGTGGAACGAGAAACAAAGTCCTTTATCGACGCTGGAGTTGATCTCGGGGTGGGTTGATTGACAAGCCAGACGACAATGAGTGAGGTAGTGGACAGTGATGCTGACCCCGTGATAGCACAAGCGCAACCTTGACCCCAACGATGGTGACCCAATTGGTTTCTCGCTGAACTCGACAACTAGTCTGAATGGTGTCCGAGTAACCGGTGCATCTGCATTCCTCGAGAAGAATGTTCCAGCAAATTTGACCGTTCTGACCGAGAGTCGTGTGGTCAAAATCATCTTTGAGAAGGATCGTGCTGTGGGTGTTCTGAAGGAAGATGGTTCGCAGGGTAAGCTTGCGTAAAAGCCCAGTTGATACCTGGCAATTCACTGACCCTGGAACTTCAGTTCGAGCGAAGAACGAAGTCATTCTATCAGCCGGCGCCCTTGACAGTCCCCGTCTACTGCTACTTTCAGGTATCGGACCTCAAGCAGACCTGGGTGCCCTCGGAATCACCGTCGTCAAGAACCTCAATGGTGTGGGGAAGTCCTTTACAGACCACCCCATGATTGTGACTTGCTTTCAGATGAAGTCCGGCTTCACTGATAGGATGGGGCTCTCTGACCCAAGCAAGTACGAGGAGGCCGTGAAGCAACTCGCAGAAAGTGGGAACGGACCGCTTTTGGGACATTTCTCGTCTGTTCCGCATGCTTTCCTCAAGAATGACCGGGCTTATGAGTCGCCTGAATTCAAGAAACTTCCCGCTGATGTGAAAGGCTATCTGCTCGAGGAAGGTGTCCCTAGCTATGAGCTTGTCGTAAGTTGTACTAGGGCTGAAGAGCATGACCCTCAACTAAAGTCAACCTACAGATTGGACCCTTGATTCCTCCTGATCATGTCTTCGAAAAGTCTAGCGACGGATTCTTTTCGGTATTCGTTGCAAACATGAACTCTATCTCTCGAGGAACAATCAAATTGGCTTCAGCCGACCCTGCGGACCCCCCTCTGATTGACCCGAAGTATCTCAGCAACCCCTTCGATTTGGTAAACCTGCGAGAAGCGCTAAGAGAAGGACTCAATCTCCTCAAGACCAGCACAATGAAAGACCATTTCGTCAGGCCGATATTTGCACCAAAGTCGGAGAGCGACAAGGATATTGATGTGAGTTTGAAGCTTATCTCAGCAATTAGGGGTAGTTGCAATTTTCTCAGTATAGCGCTGACTGAGCTTCCAGGACTTCATCCAAGAGAACGTGGCGGGACTATGGCATCCATCTTGCAGCGTGAAGATGGGTAAGAGCGAGCGAGATGGCAGCTGTGTCAACGGAGACCTTCGAGTTCACGGCTTGAACGGCTTGCGGGTTGCGGATCTAAGTGTGACAACTATACTACCCAGGTACGTTTCTCATCTTCTTTAAAGTGATACAAGATAGTTGCTGATAAAAGTTCAACAGTGGTCGTAAGTTTGCTACAAGCTCACCTTTTACGTCGCGTTCAATAGCTTCGTGTATTTCATTGCTGACAAGTGCTTCTAGATCCTCAGATCGTCGCCTATGTTATTGGGCAACTGGCCGCAGAAAAAATTGCGCGAGACTACGGGTTGGATACCAAGAGGAAAGAGAAGATCTAATAGTTAGTCAAGGATGTACGAGTATATTAAATGAGAAAACTTTTCTTCGTAAATCCATTCCAGCATTCTACCTTCAAATAAGATATCTGAAACCCTTTCCAATGAGTTGCGCCTGCCCAGCAGCCTCAGCTTCTTGCTCCCTCATCTCCAACTTCTTGTTCTCTCTCTTCAGAACAAAGTGCAACACAGTGGCAGCAACAATCGCCATCAATGCCATCGCAGCATTCACACTGAAAGCTAAGACGAACCTTGGTGTCGCGTTGTTGGGGTACAAGTAAGATCCGTAGATGCCTGAGAGCGTAGAAAACGCGTTGTTAAACGCCACCGCAGCGGCGCGCTTCGCCGTAGGTCGATAGATCGTGTTAGCAGTCCAGACCATGGACATATTAAAGCCAGTATAGATCCCAGGAAGCATGATCATGGCGCCAAAGTATCGGGGTCCAATGCCTGTCGCGGCGCTGGAGATGATGAATCCGACGAGCGAGCAAGCCAGCGGGGCGACGGTGTGCCAGTACCTCTCGTTCATACGGTCGGCGTTCCAAGATACTGCCGCGCAAACGATGCATGCCAGGAGGTAAGGCGGCGAAGTAAGAAGCAGCGTTGTGATGCGATCCTTTCCGAGACTCGCAACGACGGTGGGGAAGAAGCTATTAATCGAAATCGAGGACGCGGCGCCGTAGACAAGTACGACAAGAATCCAGTTGATAGGATCAACCATGATCATCTTGAAGCCGTCAAAGATGGGCTGCGATGATGAGCTCGTCCAATCCTCCTCGCCCGCGGCGTCGACTTCCATGCGCCACATGGCCAGCTGTCGTTCTTGGTCTGTCAGCCACTTGGTATTGGCTGGGAAGTCTGGCAGCACGAAGAACGCGCCGAGGGCAATAGCGACGGTAAGCGATCCCTCGATGATGAAGAGCCAACGCCAGGCTAGCAGGCCGCGGGCGCCGTCCATGCCGTTCGTGATGCCGGCTGCGATTAGACCCGAGAAAGCCCCCGAAAGCATGGAGCCGCTGTAGAATAGTCCGGTACGGACGCCAAGTTCTTTACGAATGTACCATGAGCTGAGAGTTGCGAGGCAGCCTAATACCACACGTTCGTTAGGATTTTCTTTCTCTGCAGTATTCTTATACGGACAAGGTACCAATCTTTACTCACCTGGATAAAAGGCTGCTTCAACAAACCCAAGAAAGAATCGAGTTGCCACCAGTCCGCCAAAGCTATGTGTTGCGCCGCTGCAGGCACATAACACGCCCTGGTAGTTTGCATGATCATCAGCATGATGCTCTGTTGAAGGATGGTTACACAAACCGAGATCCGAATGAAGAAATTCCAGCAACCGGTGTTGTAAGTGATGCGTCACGTTACACCCACGCTATGCGGCCATGGGCTCGCTAACCAACGCGGCAGTGAGATCCAACCGGTCGATCCCGAACGCGACAAAGAAAGAAGAAACTTCGAATCAGACTAACCCAAACGCACATGCATCCCGTCAGATAGATCGCAGGACGTCCGATCTTGTTCAGGAACATGTTTGAAGGTACCTGCATCAGGATGTACCCCACAAAAAGAATCGAAACACAAGTCTAGGGTAATTACGGAATTAGCTACAAGCCTCTGGGTTTGAAGTTCATCAGTTGCTTGAGTTTCAGCTTACCTGAAATTCATTGCCAGTCAGACCCAAGTCTTTCTCCAAACCGCCCAGCCTTGCCGAGCCGATGGCATTTCTGTGGAATCATTAGTCTGAAAGTCGACTTATCCGGCGCACGCAGCTTGCTGACCTGTCGAGGTAATTCATAATAAGTCAACATACCCACTTCCTGGCACCCCCCTGTTTCTGGCACCCACAAAAACGCGAAAATCCACCACAACCCAATGCCCACCCCCAACCTCCTTTTATCACAACATTTTCAATTCGCGTCCAAATGGGCTCATCTTTTGCACATGTCTTCTTCTATATATAATGCCTCAATATACCGAAGATCAGCTTCGTCAGGCTCTCGAGGA